>NW_028234052.1:0-186095 GCF_037954325.1 Fistularia commersonii | reverse complement strand
ACTCCTAATCAAAAACGCTTCAACTCGGTGAGATAAGCACTTTTGAACGAATGGCTATATCTTTTGAACATGTGAAGGGATTACACTAAATTTGACTTATATTGTGCAGAATCATGTCCTAAACAACATATTTCAACAGCAGAAACCAGCTTGATGAAATTCAAAAGTTATTGCCACTCCTAATCAAAAACGCTCTAACTCGATGAGATAAGCACTTTTTGACCCTATGGCTATATCTTTCAAAAATATAGCTGGATTACACTGAATTTGACTTATATTGTGCAGAATCATGTCCTAAACAACATATTTCAACAGCAGAAACCAGCTTGATAAAATTCAAAAGTTATTATCACTCCTAATCAAAAAAGCTTCAATTCGGTGAGATAAGCACTTTTTGAACGAATGGCTATATCTTGTGAACCTGTGAAGGGATTAGACTAGATTTGACATATATTGTGCAGAATCATGTCCTAAACAACATATTTCAACAGCAGAAACCAGCTTGATGAAATTCAAAAGTTATTGCCACTCCTAATCAAAAACGCTTCAACTCGGTGGAAAGCACTTTTTGAACGAATGGCTATATCTTGTGAACCTGTGAAGGGATTACACTAAATTTGACATATATTGTGCAGAATCATGTCCTAAACAACATATTTCAACAGCAGAAACCAGCTTGATGAAATTCAAAAGTTATTGCCACTCCTAATCATAAACGCTCCAACTTGATGAGATAAGCACTTTTTGACCCTACTGCTATATCTTTCATAAATATAGCTGGATTACACTGAATTTGACTTATATTGTGCAGAATCATGTCCTAAACAACATATTTCAACAGCAGACACCAGCTTGATGAAATTCAAAAGTTATTATCACTCCTAATCAAAAACGCTTCAACTCGGTGAGATAATCACTTTTTGAACGAATGGCTATATCTTGTGAACCTGTGAAGGGATTACACTAAATTTGACATATATTGTGCAGAATCATGTCCTAAACAACATATTTCAACAGCAGAAACCAGCTTGATGAAATTCAAAAGTTATTATCACTCCTAATCAAAAACGCTTCAACTCGGTGAGATAAGTACTTTTTGAACGAATGGCTATATCTTGTGAACCTGTGAAGGGATTACACTAAATTTGACATATATCGTGCAGAATCATGTCCTAAACAACATATTTCAACAGCAGAAACCAGCTTGATGAAATACAAAAGTTATTATTACTCCTAATCAAAAACGCTTCAATTCGGTGAGATAAGCACTTTTTGAACGGATGGCTATATCTTTTGAACCTGTGAAGGGATTACACTAAATTTGACATATATTTTGCAGAATAATGTCCTAAACAACATATTTCAACAGCAGAAACCACCTTGATGAAATTCAAAAGTTATTGCCACTCTTAATCAAAAACGCTTCAACTCGGTGAGATAAGCACTTTTTGAACGAATGGCTATATCTTGTGAACCTGTGAAGGGATTACACAAAATTTAATATATATTGTGCAGAATCATGTCCTTAACAACATATTTCAACAGCAGAAACCAGATTGATGAAATTAAAAAGTTATTATCACTCCTAATCAAAAACGCTTCAACTCGGTGAGATAAGCACTTTTGAACGAATGGCTATATCTTTTGAACCTGTGAAGGGATTACACTAAATTTGACATATATTGTGCAGAATCATGTCCTAAACAACATATTTCAACAGCAGAAACCAGCTTGATGAAATTCAAAAGTTATTGCCACTCCGAATCAAAAACGCTCTAACTGTTTGAGATAAGCGCTTTTTGACCCTATGGCTATATCTTTCAAAAATATAGTTGGATTACACTGAATTTGACTTATATAGTGCAGAATCATGTCCTAAACAACATATTTCAACAGCAGAAACCAGCTTGATGAAATTCTAAAGTTATTATCACTCCTAATAAAAAACGCTTCAACTCGGTGAGATAAGCACTTTTTGAACGAATGGCTATATCTTGTGAACCTGTGAAGGGATTACACTAAATTTGACATTAATTGTGCAGAATCATGTCCTAAACAACATATTTCAACAGCAGAAACCAGCTTGATGAAATTCAAAAGTTATTGCAACTCCTAATCAAAAACGCTCTAACTGTTTGAGATAAGCACTTTTTTACCCCAGTGGCTATATCTTAAAAAATATAGCTGGATTACACTGAATTTGACTTATATTGTGCAGAATCATGTCATATACAACATATTTCAACAGCAGAAACCAGCTTGATGAAATTGAAAAGTTATTGCCACTCCTAATCAAAAACGCTCTAACTTGATGAGATAAGCGCTTTTTAAAACTATGGCTATATCTTTCAAACTTGTTGCTGAATTACACTGAATTTGACTTATATTGTGCAGAATCATGTCCTAAACAACATATTGCAACAGCAGAAACCTGCTTGATGAAATTCAAAAGTTATTGCCACTCCTAATCAAAAACGCTTCAACTCGGTGAGATAAGCACTTTTTGAACGGATGGCTATATCTTGTGAACCTGTGAAAGGATTACACTAAATTTGACATATATTGTGCAGAATCATATCCTAAACAACATATCTCAACAAGCAGAAACCAGCTTGATGAAATTCAAAAGTTATAATCATTCCTAATCAAAAACGCTCCAACTCGATGAGATAAGCGCTTTTTGACCCTATGGCTATATCTTTTAAACTTGTAATTGGATTACACTGAATTTGACTTATATTGTGCAGAATCATGTCCTAAACAACATATTTCAACAGCAGAAACCAGCTTGATAAAATTCAAAAGTTATTATCACTCCTAATCAAAACGCTTTAACTCTGTGAGATAAGCACTTTTTGAACGAATGGCTATATCTTGTGTACTTGTGAAGGGATTACACTAAATTTGACATATATTGTGCAGAATCATGTCCTAAACAACATATTTCAACAGCAGAAACCAGCTTGATGAAATTCAAAAGTTATTGCCACTCCTAATCAAAAACGCTCCAACTCGATGAGATAAGCGCTTTTTGACCCTATGGCTATATCTTTAAAACTTGTAATTGGATTACACTGGATTTGACTTATATTGTGCAGAATCATGTCCTAAACAACATATTTCAACAGCAGAAACCAGCTTGATAAAATTCAAAAGTTATTATCACTCCTAATCAAAAACGCTCCAACTCGATGAGATAAGCACTTTTTGACCCTATGGCTATATCTTTCAAAATATAGCTGGATTACACTGAATTTGACTTATATTGTGCAGAATCATGTCCTAAACAACATATTTCAACAACAGAAACTAGTTGATGAAATTCAAAAGATATTATCACTCCTAATCAAAAACGCTTCAACTCAGTGAGATAAGCACTTTTTGAAACGAATGCTATATCTTGTGAACCTGTGAAGGGATTACACTAAATTTGACATATATTGTGCAGAATCATGTCCTAAACAACATATTTCAACAGCAGAAACCAGCTTGATGAAATACAAAAGTTATTATTACTCCTAATCAAAAACGCTTCAACTCGGGGAGATAAGCACTTTTTGAACGAATGGTTATATCTTGTGAACCTGTGAAGTGATTACACTAAATTTGACATATATTGTGCAGAATCATGTCCTAAACAACATATTTCAACAGCAGAAACCAGCTTGATGAAATACAAAAGTTATTATTACTCCTAATCAAAAACGCTTCAATTCGGTGAGATAAGCACTTTTTGAACGAATGGCTATATCTTGTGAACCTGTGAAGGGATTACACTAAATTTGACATATATTGTGCAGAATCATGTCTTATACAACATATTTCAACAGCAGAAACCAGCTTGATGAAATTCAAAAGTTATTGCCACTCCTAATCAAAAACGCTCCAACTCGATGAGATAAGCATTTTTTGACCCTATGGCTATATCTTTCAAAAATATAGCTGGATGACACAGAATTTTACTTATATTTTGCAAAATCATGTCCTAAACAACATATTTCAACAGCAGAAACCAGCTTGATGAAATTCAAAATGTTATTATCACTCCTAATCAATAACGCTTCAACTCGGTGAGATAAGCGCTTTTTGACCGAATGGCTATATCTTGTGAACCTGTGAAGGCATTACACTAAATTTGACATATATTGTGCAGAATCATGTCTTACACAACATATTTCAACAGCAGAAAACAGCTTGATGAAATTCAAAAGTTGTTGCCACTCCTAATCAAAAACGCTCCAACTCGATGAGATAAGCGCTTTTTGAACCTATGGCTATATCTTTTAAACTTGTTATTGGATTACACTGAATTTGACTTATATTGTGCAGAATCATGTCCTAAACAACATATTTCAACAGCAGAAACCAGCTTGATAAAATTCAAAAGTTTTTATCACTCCTAATCAAAAACGCTTTAACTCTGTGAGATAAGCACTTTTTGAACGAATGGCTATATCTTGTGTACTTGTGAAGGGATTACACTAAATTTGACATATATTGTGCAGAATCATGTCCTAAACAACATATTACAACAGCAGAAACCAGCTTGATGAAATTCAAACGTTATTGCCACTCCTAATCAAAAACGCTCCAACTCGATGAGATAAGCACTTTTTGACCCTGTGGCTATATCTTTCAAAAATATAGCTGGATTACACTGAATTTGACTTATATTGTTCAGAATCATGTCCTAAACAAAATATTTTTACAGCAGAAACTAGTTGATGAAATTCAAAAGTTATTATCACTCCTAATCAAAAACGCTTCAACTCAGTGAGAAAAGCACTTTTTGAACGAATGGCTATATCTTGTGAACCTGTGAAGGGATTACACTAAATTTGACATATATTGTGCAGAATCATGTCCTAAACAACATATTTCAACAGCAGAAACCACCTTGATGAAATACAAAAGTTATTATTACTCCTAATCAAAAACGCTTCAACTCGGTGGGATAAGCAGTTTTTGAACGAATGGTTATATCTTGTGAAACTGTGAAGGGATTACACTAAATTTGACATATATTGTGCAGAATCATGTCCTAAACAACATATTTCAACAACAGAAACCAGCTTGATGAAATTCAAAAGTTATTATTACTCCTAATAAAAAAACGCTTCAACTCGGTGAGATAAGCACTTTTTGAACGAATGGCTATATCTTTTGAAGCATTGAAGGGATTACACTAAATTTGACATATATTGTGCAGAATCATGTCCTAAACAACATATTTCAACAGTAGAAACTAGCTTGATGAAATTCAAAAGTTATAATCATTCCTAATCAAAAACGCTCCAACTCGATGAGATAAGCACTTTTTGACCCTATGGCTATATCTTTTAAACTTGTTGCTGAATTACACTGAATTTGACTTATATTTTGCAAAGTCATGTCCTAAACAACACATTTCAACAGCAGAAACCAGCTTGATGAAATTCAAAAAGTTATTATCACTCCTAATCAAAAACGCTTCAACTCGGTGAGATAAGCACTTTTTGAACGAATGGCTATATCTTGTGAAGCTGTGAAGGGATTACACTAAATTTGACGTATATTGTGCAGAATCATGTCTTATACAACATATTTCAACAGCAGAAACCAGCTTGATGAAATTCAAAAGTTATTGCCACTCCTAATCAAAAACGCTCCAACTCGATGAGATAAGCGCTTTTTGACCCTATGGCTATATCTTTCAAACTTGTTGCTGGATTACACTGAATTTGACTTATATTGTGCAGAATCATGTCCTAAACAACATATTTCAACAGCAGAAACCAGCTTGATAAAATTCAAAAGTTATTATCACTCCTAATCAAAAACGCTTTAACTCTGTGAGATAAGCACTTTTTGAACGAATGGCTATATCTTGTGTACTTGTGAAGGGATTACACTAAATTTGACATATATTGTGCAGAATCATGTCCTAAACAACATATTTCAACAGCAGAAACCAGCTTGATGAAATTCAAACGTTATTGCCACTCCTAATCAAAAACGCTCCAACTCGATGAGATAAGCACTTTTTGACCCTATGGCTATATCTTTCAAAAATATAGCTGGATTACACTGAATTTGACTTATATTGTGCAGAATCATGTCCTAAACAACATATTTCAACAGCAGAAACTAGTTGATGAAATTCAAAAGTTATTATCACTCCTAATCAAAAACGCTTCAACTCAGTGAGATAAGCACTTTTTGAACGAATGGCTATATTTTGTGAACCTGTGAAGGGATTACACTAAATTTGACATATATTGTGCAGAATCATGTCCTAAACAACATATTTCAACAGCAGAAACCACCTTGATGAAATACAAAAGTTATTATTACTCCTAATCAAAAACGCTTCAACTCGGTGGGATAAGCACTTTTTGAACGAATGGTTATATCTTGTGAACCTGTGAAGGGATTACACTAAATTTGACATATATTGTGCAGAATCATGTCCTAAACAACATATTTCAACAACAGAAACCAGCTTGATGAAATTCAAAAGTTATTATTACTCCTAATAAAAAACGCTTCAACTCGGTGAGATAAGCACTTTTTGAACGAATGGCTATATCTTGTGAAGCATTGAAGGGATTACACTAAATTTGACATATATTGTGCAGAATCATGTCCTAAACAACATATTTCAACAGTAGAAACCAGCTTGATGAAATTCAAAAGTTATAATCATTCCTAATCAAAAACGCTCCAACTCGATGAGATAAGCACTTTTTGACCCTATGGCTATATCTTTTAAACTTGTTGCTGAATTACACTGAATTTGACTTATATTTTGCAAAATCATGTCCTAAACAACACATTTCAACAGCAGAAACCAGCTAGATGAAATTCAAAAAGTTATTATCACTCCTAATCAAAAACGCTTCAACTCGGTGAGATAAGCACTTTTTGAACGAATGGCTATATCTTGTGAACCTGTGAAGGGATTACACTAAATTTGACATATATTGTGCAGAATCATGTCTTATACAACATATTTCAACAGCAGAAACCAGCTTGATGAAATTCAAAAGTTATTGCCACTCCTAATAAAAAACGCTCCAACTCGATGAGATAAGCGCTTTTTGACCCTATGGCTATATCTTTCAAACTTGTTGCTGGATTACACTGAATTTGACTTATATTGTGCAGAATCATGTCCTAAACAACATATTTCAACAGCAGAAACCAGCTTGATGAAATTCAAAAGTTATTGCCACTGCTAATCAAAAACGCTTGAACTCGGTGAGATAAGCACTTTTTGAACGAATGGCTATATCTTGTGAACCTGTGAAGGGATTACACTAAATTTGACATATATTGTGCAGAATCATGTCCTAAACAACATATTTCAACAGCAGAAACCAGCTTGAAGAATTCAAAAGTTATTATCACTCCTAATCAAAAACGCTCTAACTCGATGAGATAAGCATTTTTTGACCCTATGGCTATATCTTTCAAAAATATAGCTGGATGACACTGAATTTTACTTATATTGTGCAAAATCATGTCCTAAACAACAGATTTCAACAGCAGAAACCAGCTTGATGAAATTCAAAATGTTATTATCACTCCTAATCAAAAACGCTTCAACTCGGTGAGATAAGCACTTTTTGAACGAATGGCTATATCTTGTGAACCTGTGAAGGCATTACACTAAATTTGACATATATTGTGCAGAATCATGTCTTACACAACATATTTCAACAGCAGAAACCAGCTTGATGAAATTCAAAAGTTATTGCCACTCCTAATCAAAAACGCTCCAACTCGATGAGATAAGCGCTTTTTGACCCTTAGGCTATATCTTTCAAAAATATAGCTGGATTACACTGAATTTGACTTATATAGTGCAGAATCATGTCCTAAACAACATATTTCAACAGCAGAAAACAGCTTGATGAAATTCAAAAGTTATTATCACTCCTAATCAAAAACGCTTCAACTCGGTGAGATAAGCACTTTTTGATCTAATGGCTATATCTTGTGAACCATTGAAGGGATTACACTAAATTTGACTTATATTGTGCAGAATCATGTCCTAAACAACATATTTCAACAGCAGAAACCACCTTGAAGAAATTCAAAAGTTATTATCACTCCTAATCAAAAACGCTCCAACTCGATGAGATAAGCACTTTTTGAACGAATGGCTATATTTTTCAAACTTGTTGCTGGATTACACTGAATTTGACTTATATTGTGCAGAATCATATCCTAAACAACATATTTCAACAGCAGAAACCACCTTGATGAAATTCAAAAGTTACTATCACTCCTAATCAAAAACGCTTCAACTCGGTGAGATAAGCACTTTTTGAACGAATGGCTATATCTTGTGAACCTGTAAAGGGATTACACTAAATTTGACATACATTGTGCAGAATAATGTCCTAAACAACATATTTCAACAGAAGAAACCACCTTGATGAAATTCAAAAGTTATTTCCACTCCTAATCAAAAATGCTCCAACTCGATGAGATAAGCACTTTTTTACCCTATGGCTATATCTTTCAAAAATATGGCTGGATTACACTGAATTTGACTTATATTGTGCAGAATCATGTCCTAAACAACATATTTCAACAGCAGAAACTAACTTGATGAAATTCAAAAGTTATTATCACTCCTAATAAAAAACGCTTCAACTCGGTGAGATAAGCACTTTTTGAACGAATGGCCATATCTTGTGAACCTGTAAAGGGATTATACTAAATTTGACTTATATTGTGCAGAATCATGTCCTAAACAACATATTTCAACAGCAGAAACCAGCTTGATGAAATACAAAAGTTATTATTACTCCTAATCAAAAACGCGTCAACTCGGTGAGATAAGCACTTTTTGAACGAATGGTTATATCTTGTGAACCTGTGAAGGGATTACACTAAATTTGACATATATTGTGCAGAATCATGTCTTATACAACATATTTCAACAGCAGAAACCAGCTTGATGAAATTCAAAAGTTATTGCCACTCCAAATCAAAAACGCTCCAACTCGATGAGATAAGCGCTTTTTGACCCTATGGCTATATCTTTCAAACTTGTTGCTGGATTACACTGAATTTGACTTATATTGTGCAGAATCATGTCCTAAACAACATATTTCAACAGCAGAAACCAGCTTGATAAAATTCAAAAGTTATTATCACTCCTAATCAAAAACGCTTTAACTCTGTGAGATAAGCACTTTTTGAACGAATGGCTATATCTTGTGTACTTGTGAAGGGATTACACTAAATTTGACATATATTGTGCAGAATCATGTCCTAAACAATATATTTCAACAGCAGAAACCAGCTTGATGAAATTCAAACGTTATTGCCACTCCTAATCAAAAACGCTCCAACTCGATGAGATAAGCACTTTTTGACCCTATGGCTATATCTTTCAAAAATATAGCTGGATTACACTGAATTTGACTTATATTGTGCAGAATCATGTCCTAAACAACATATTTCAACAGCAGAAACTAGTTGATGAAATTCAAAAGTTATTATCACTCCTAATCAAAAACGCTTCAACTCAGTGAGATAAGCACTTTGTGAACGAATGGCTATATCTTGTGAACCTGTGAAGGGATTACACTAAATTTGACATATATTGTGCAGAATCATGTCCTAAACAACATATTTCAACAGCAGAAACCACCTTGATGAAATACAAAAGTTATTATTACTCCTAATCAAAAACGCTTCAACTCGGTGGGATAAGCACTTTTTTAACGAATGGTTATATCTTGTGAACCTGTGAAGGGATTACACTAAATTTGACATATATTGTGCAGAATCATGTCCTAAACAATATATTTCAACAACAGAAACCAGCTTGATGAAATTCAAAAGTTATTATTACTCCTAATAAAAAACGCTTCAACTCGGTGAGATAAGCACTTTTTGAACGAATGGCTATATCTTGTGAAGCATTGAAGGGATTACACTAAATTTGACATATATTGTGCAGAATCATGTCCTAAACAACATATTTCAACAGTAGAAACCAGCTCGATGAAATTCAAAAGTTATAATCATTCCTAATCAAAAACGCTCCAACTCGATGAGATAAGCACTTTTTGACCCTATGGCTATATCTTTTAAACTTGTTGCTGAATTACACTGAATTTGACTTATATTTTGCAAAATCATGTCCTAAACAACACATTTCAACAGCAGAAACCAGCTTGATGAAATTCAAAAAGTTATTATCACTCCTAATCAAAAACGCTTCAACTCGGTGAGATAAGCACTTTTTGAACGAATGGCTATATCTTGTGAACCTGTGAAGGGATTACACTAAATTTGACATATATTGTGCAGAATCATGTCTTATACAACATATTTCAACAGCAGAAACCAGCTTGATGAAATTCAAAAGTTATTGCCACTCCTAATCAAAAACGCTCCAACTCGATGAGATAAGCGCTTTTTGACCCTATGGCTATATCTTTGAAACTTGTTGCTGGATTACACTGAATTTGACTTATATAGTGCAGAATCATGTCCTAAAAAACATATTTCAACAGTAGAAACCAGCTTGATAAAATTCAAAAGTTATTATCACTCCTAATCAAAAACGCTTTAACTCTGTGAGATAAGCACTTTTTGAACGAATGGCTATATCTTGTGTACTTGTGAAGGGATTACACTAAATTTGACATATATTGTGCAGAATCATGTCCTAAACAACATATTTCAACAGCAGAAACCAGCTTGATGAAATTCAAAAGTTATTGCCACTCCTAATCAAAAACGCTCCAACTCGATGAGATAAGCACTTTTTGACCCTATGGCTATATCTTTCAAAAATATAGCTGGATTACACTGAATTTGACTTATATTGTGCAAAATCATGTCCTAAACAACACATTTCAACAGCAGAAACCAGCTTGATGAAATTCAAAAAGTTATTATCACTCCTAATCAAAAAAGCTTCAACTCGGTGAGATAAGCACTTTTTGAACGAATGGCTATATCTTGTGAACCTGTGAAGGGATTACACTAAATTTGACATATATTGTGCAGAGTCATGTCTTATACAACATATGTCAACAGCAGAACCCAGCTTGATGAAATTCAAAAGTTATTGCCACTCCTAATCAAAAATGCTCCAACTCGATGAGATAAGCACTTTTTGACCCTATGGCTATATCTTTCAAAAATATAGCTGGATTACACTGAATTTGACTTATATTGTGCAGAATCATGTCCTAAACAACATATTTCAACAGCAGAAACTAGCTTGATGAAATTCAAAAGTTATTATCACTCCTAATCAAAAACGCTTCAACTCGGTGAGATAAGCACTTTTTGAACGAATGGCCATATCTTGTGAACCTGTAAAGGGATTATACTAAATTTGACTTATATTGTGCAGAATCATGTCCTAAAAAACATATTTCAACAGCAGAAACCAGCTTGATGAAATTCAAAAGTTATTGCCACTCCTAATCAAAAACGCTCCAACTCGATGAGATCAGCGCTTTTTGACCCTATGGCTATATTTTTTAAAACTTGTTGCTGGATTACACTGTATTTGACTTATATTGTGGAGAATCATGTCCTAAACAACATATTTCAACAGCAGAAACCAGCTTGATAAAAAAAAAAGTTATTATCACTCCTAATCAAAAACGCTTCAACTCGGTGAGATAAGCACTTTTTGAACGAATGGCTATATCTTGTGAACATGTGAAGGGATTACACAAAATTTGACATATATTCTGCAGAATCATGTCCTAAACAACATATTTCAACAGCAGAAACCAGCTTGATGAAATTCGAAAGTTATAATCATTCCTAATCAAAAAAGGTTTGAACTCGGTGAGATAAGCCCTTTTTGAACGAATGGCTATATCTTTTGAACCTGTGAAGTGATTACACTAAATTTGACATATATTGTGCAGAATCATGTCCTAAACAACATATTTCAACAGCAGAAACCAGCTTGATGAAATTCAAAAGTTATTGCCACTCCTAATCAAAAACGCTCCAACTCGATGAGATAAGCGCTTTTTGACCCTAAGGCTATATCTTTTAAACTTGTTGCTGGATTACACTGAATTTGACTTATATTGTGCAGAACCATTTCCTTATATTCCCTTATTTTTCCTTATATTGTGCAGAATCATTTCTTGTGAACCTGTGAAGGGATTACAATAAATTTGACATATATTGTGCAGACTCATGTCCTAAACAACATATTTCAACAGCAGAAACCAGCTTGATGAAATTCAAAAGTTATTGCCACTCCTAATCAAAAACGCTTCAACTCGGTGAGATAAGCACTTTTGAACAAATGCTAATATCTTGTGAACCATTGAAGGGATTACACTGAATTTGACATATATTGTGCAGAATCATGTCATAAACAACATATTTCAACAGCAGAAACCAGCTTGATGAAATTCAAAAGTTATTATCACTCCTAATCAAAAACGCTTCAACTCGGTGAGATAAGCACTTTTTGAACGAATGGCTATATCTTTTGAACCTGTGAAGGGATTACACTAAATGTGACATATATTGTGCAGAATCATGTCCTAAACAACATATTTCAACAGCAGAAACCAGCTTGATGAAATTCAAAAGTTATTGCCACTCCTAATCAAAAACGCTCCAACTCGATGAGATAAGCGCTTTTTGACCCTATGGCTATATCTTTTAAACTTGTTGCTGGATTCCACTGAATTTGACTTATATTGTGCAGAACCATTTCCTTATATTTCCTTATTTTGTGCAGAATCATTTCTTGTGAACCATTGAAGGGATTACACTAAATTTGACATATATTGTGCAGACTCATGTCCTAAACAACATATTTCAACAGCAGAAACCAGCTTGATGAAATTCAAAAGTTATTATCACTCCTAATAAAAAACGCTTACACTCGGTGAGATAAGCACTTTAGAACAAATGGCAATATCTTTTGAACCATTGAAGGGATTACACTGAATTTGACATATATTGTGCAGAATAGTGTCCTAAACAACATATTTCAACAGCAGAAACCAGCTTGATGAAATTCAAAAGTTATTATTACTCCTAATCAAAAACGCTTCAACTCGGTGAGATAAGCACTTTTTGAACGAATGGCTATATCTTTTGAACCTGTGAAGGGATTACACAAAATTTGACATATATTGTGCAGACTCATGTCCTAAACATCATATTTCAACAGCAGAAACCAGCTTGATAAAATTCAAAAGTTATTGCCACTCCTAATCAAAAACGCTTCAACTCGGTGAGATAAGCACTTTTTGAACGAATGGCTATATCTTGTGAACCATTGAAGGGATTACAGTAAATTTGACATATATTGTGCAGAATCATGTCCTGAACAACATATTTCAACAGCAGAAACCAGCTTGATGATATTCAAAAGTTATAATCATTCCTAATCAAAAACGCTCCAACTCGATGAGATAAGCGCTTTTTGACCCTATGGCTATATCTTTTAAACTTGTTGCTGGATTACACTGAATTTGACTCGTATATTGCAGAGTCATGTCCTAAACAACATATTTCAACAGCAGAAACCAGCTTGATGAATTTCAAAAGTTATTATTACTCCTAATCAAAAACGCTTCAACTCGGTGAGATAAGCACTTTTTGAACGAATGGCTATATCTTGTTAACCATTGAAGGGATTACACTAAATTTGACATATATTGTGCAGAATCATGTCCTAAAAAACATATTTCAACAGCAGAAACCAGCTTGATTAAATTCAAAAGTTTTAATCATTCCTAATCAAAAACGCTGCAACTCGATGAGATAAGCGCTTTTTGACCCTATGCCTATATCTTTCAAAAATATAGCTGGATTACACTGAATTTGACTTATATAGTGCAGAATCATGTCCTAAACAACATATTTCAACAGCAGAAACCAGCTTGATGAAATTCAAAAATTATTATCACTCCTAATCAAAAAAGGCTTCAACTCGATGAGATAAGCACTTTTAGACCCTATGGCTATATCTTTCAAAAAGATAGCTGGATTACACTGAATTTGACTTATATTGTGCAGAATCATGTCCTAAACAACATATTTCAACAGCAAAAACCAGCTTGATGAAATTCAAAAGTTATTATAACTCCTAATCAAAAAGGCTTCAACTCGGTGAGATAAGCACTTTTTGAACGAATGGCTATATCTTTTGAACCTGTGAAGGGAATAACACTAAATTTGACATATATTGTGCAGAATCATGTCCTGAACAACATATTTCAACAGCAGAAACCAGCTTGATGAAATTCAAAAGTTATTGCCACTCCTAATCAAAAACGCTCTAACTCGATGAGATAAGCACCTTTTGACCCTATGGCTATATCTTTCAAATATATAGCTGGATTACACTGAATTTGACTTATATAGTGCAAAATTGTGTCCTAAACAACATATTTCAACAGCAGAAACCAGCTTGATGAAATTCAAAAGTTAGTATCACTCCTAATCAAAAACGCTTCAACTCAGTGAGATAAGCACTTTTTGAACGAATGGCTATATCTTGTGAACCATTGAAGGGATTACACTAAATTTGACATATATTGTGCAGAATCATGTCCTAGACAACATATCTCAACAGCAGAAACCAGCTTGATGAAATTCAAAAGTTATAATCATTCCTAATCAAAAACGCTCCAACTCGATGATATAAGCGCTTTTTAACCCTATGGCTATATCTTTTTAACTTGTTGCTGGATTACACTGAATTTGACTTATATTGTGCAGAATCATATCCTAAACAACATATTTCAACAGCAGAAACCAGCTTGATAAAATTCAAAAGTTATTATCACTCCTAATCAAAAACGCTTTAACTCGGTGAGATAAGCACTTTTTGAACGAATGGCTATATCTTGTGAACTTGTGAAGGATTTACACTAAATTTGACATATATTGTGCAGAATCATGTCCTAAACAACATATTTCAACAGCAGAAACCAGCTTGATGAAATTCAAAAGTTATTATCACTCCTAATCAAAAACGCTCCAACTCGATGAGATAAGCACTTTTTGAACGAATGGCTATATCTTTCAAACTTGTTGCTGGATTACACTGAATTTGACTTATATTGTGCAGAATCATGTCCTAAACAACATATTTCAACAGCAGAAACAAGTTGATGAAATTCAAAAGTTATTATCACTCCTAATCAAAAACGCTTCAACTCAGTGAGATAAGCACTTTTTGAACGAATGGCTATATCTTGTGAACCTGTGAAGGGATTACACTAAATTTGACATATATTGTGCAGAATCATGTCCTAAACAACATATTTCAACAGCAGAAACCAGCTTGATGAAATTCAAAAGTTATTGCCACTCCTAATCAAAAACGCTCCAACTCGATGAGATAAGCGCTTTTTGATCCTATGGCTATATCATTCAAACTTGTTGCTGGATTACACTGAATTTGACTTATATTGTGCAGAATCATGTCCTAAACAACATATTTCAACAGCAGAAACCAGCTTGATGAAATTCAAAAGTTATTGCCACTGCTAATCAAAAACGCTTGAACTCGGTGAGATAAGCACTTTTTGAACGAATGGCTATATTTTGTGAACCTGTGAAGGGATTACACTAAATTTGACATATATTGTGCAGAATCATGTCCTAAACAACATATTTCAACAGCAGAAACCAGCTTGATGAAATTCAAAAGTTATTATTACTCCTAATCAAAAACGCTTCAACTCGGTGAGATAAGCACTTTTTTAACGAATGGCTATATCTTGTGAACCTGTGAAGGGATTACACTAAATTTGACATATATTGTGCAGAATCATGTCCTAAACAACATATTTCAACAGTAAAAACCAGCTTGATGAAATTCAAAAGTTATAATCATTCCTAATCAAAAACGCTCCAACTCGATGAGATAAGCACTTTTTGACCCTATGGCTATATCTTTTAAACTTGTTATTGGATTACACTGAATTTGACTTATATAGTGCAGAATCATGTCCTAAAAAACATATTTCAACAGCAGAAACCAGCTTGATAAAATTCAAAAGTTATTATCACTCCTAATCAAAAACGCTTTAACTCTGTGAGATAAGCACTTTTTGAACGAATGGCTATATCTTGTGTACTTGTGAAGGGATTACACTAAATTTGACATATATTGTGCAGAATCATGTCCTAAACAACATATTTCAACAGCAGAAACCAGCTTGATGAAATTCAAAAGTTATTGCCACTCCTAATCAAAAACGCTCCAACTCGATGAGATAAGCACTTTTTGACCCTATGGCTATATCTTTCAAAAATATAGCTGGATTACACTGAATTTGACTTATATTGTGCAAAATCATGTCATAAACAACACATTTCAACAGCAGAAACCAGCTTGATGAAATTCAAAAAGTTATTATCACTCCTAATCAAAAACGCTTCAACTCGGTGAGATAAGCACTTTTTGAACGAATGGCTATATCTTGTGAACCTGTGAAGGGATTACACTAAATTTGACATATATTGTGCAGAGTCATGTCTTATACAACATATTTCAACAGCAGAACCCAGCTTGATGAAATTCAAAAGTTATTGCCACTCCTAATCAAAAATGCTCCAACTCGATGAGATAAGCACTTTTTGACCCTATGGCTATATCTTTCAAAAATATAGCTGGATTACACTGAATTTGACTTATATTGTGCAGAATCATGTCCTAAACAACATATTTCAACAGCAGAAACTAGCTTGATGAAATTCAAAAGTTATTATCACTTCTAATCAAAAACGCTTCAACTCGGTGAGATAAGCACTTTTTGAACGAATGGCCATATCTTGTGAACCTGTAAAGGGATTATACTAAATTTGACTTATATTGTGCAGAATCATGTCCTAAAAAACATATTTCAACAGCAGAAACCAGCTTGATGAAATTCAAAAGTTATTGCCACTCCTAATCAAAAACGCTCCAACTCGATGAGATCAGCGCTTTTTGACCCTATGGCTATATTTTTTAAAACTTGTTGCTGGATTACACTGTATTTGACTTATATTGTGGAGAATCATGTCCTAAACAACATATTTCAACAGCAGAAACCAGCTTGATAAAAAAAAAAGTTATTATCACTCCTAATCAAAAACGCTTCAACTCGGTGAGATAAGCACTTTTTGAACGAATGGCTATATCTTGTGAACATGTGAAGGGATTACACAAAATTTGACATATATTCTGCAGAATCATGTCCTAAACAACATATTTCAACAGCAGAAACCAGCTTGATGAAATTCGAAAGTTATAATCATTCCTAATCAAAAAAGGTTTGAACTCGGTGAGATAAGCCCTTTTTGAACGAATGGCTATATCTTTTGAACCTGTGAAGGGATTACACTAAATTTGACATATATTGTGCAGAATCATGTCCTAAACAACATATTTCAACAGCAGAAACCAGCTTGATGAAATTCAAAAGTTATTGCCACTCCTAATCAAAAACGCTCCAACTCGATGAGATAAGCGCTTTTTGATCCTATGGCTATATCATTCAAACTTGTTGCTGGATTACACTGAATTTGACTTATATTGTGCAGAATCATGTCCTAAACAACATATTTCAACAGCAGAAACCAGCTTGATGAAATTCAAAAGTTATTGCCACTGCTAATCAAAAACGCTTGAACTCGGTGAGATAAGCACTTTTTGAACGAATGGCTATATTTTGTGAACCTGTGAAGGGATTACACTAAATTTGACATATATTGTGCAGAATCATGTCCTAAACAACATATTTCAACAGCAGAAACCAGCTTGATGAAATTCAAAAGTTATTATTACTCCTAATCAAAAACGCTTCAACTCGGTGAGATAAGCACTTTTTTAACGAATGGCTATATCTTGTGAACCTGTGAAGGGATTACACTAAATTTGACATATATTGTGCAGAATCATGTCCTAAACAACATATTTCAACAGTAAAAACCAGCTTGATGAAATTCAAAAGTTATAATCATTCCTAATCAAAAACGCTCCAACTCGATGAGATAAGCACTTTTTGACCCTATGGCTATATCTTTTAAACTTGTTATTGGATTACACTGAATTTGACTTATATAGTGCAGAATCATGTCCTAAAAAACATATTTCAACAGCAGAAACCAGTTTGATAAAATTCAAAAGTTATTATCACTCCTAATCAAAAACGCTTTAACTCTGTGAGATAAGCACTTTTTGAACGAATGGCTATATCTTGTGTACTTGTGAAGGGATTACACTAAATTTGACATATATTGTGCAGAATCATGTCCTAAACAACATATTTCAACAGCAGAAACCAGCTTGATGAAATTCAAAAGTTATTGCCACTCCTAATCAAAAACGCTCCAACTCGATGAGATAAGCACTTTTTGACCCTATGGCTATATCTTTCAAAAATATAGCTGGATTACACTGAATTTGACTTATATTGTGCAAAATCATGTCATAAACAACACATTTCAACAGCAGAAACCAGCTTGATGAAATTCAAAAAGTTATTATCACTCCTAATCAAAAACGCTTCAACTCGGTGAGATAAGCACTTTTTGAACGAATGGCTATATCTTGTGAACCTGTGAAGGGATTACACTAAATTTGACATATATTGTGCAGAGTCATGTCTTATACAACATATTTCAACAGCAGAACCCAGCTTGATGAAATTCAAAAGTTATTGCCACTCCTAATCAAAAATGCTCCAACTCGATGAGATAAGCACTTTTTGACCCTATGGCTATATCTTTCAAAAATATAGCTGGATTACACTGAATTTGACTTATATTGTGCAGAATCATGTCCTAAACAACATATTTCAACAGCAGAAACTAGCTTGATGAAATTCAAAAGTTATTATCACTCCTAATCAAAAACGCTTCAACTCGGTGAGATAAGCACTTTTTGAACGAATGGCCATATCTTGTGAACCTGTAAAGGGATTATACTAAATTTGACTTATATTGTGCAGAATCATGTCCTAAAAAACATATTTCAACAGCAGAAACCAGCTTGATGAAATTCAAAAGTTATTATCACTCCTAATCAAAAACGCTTCAACTCGGTGAGATAAGCACTTTTTGAACGAATGGCTATATCTTTTGAACCTGTGAAGGGATTACACAAAATATGACATATATTGTGCAGAATCATGTCCTAAACAACATATTTCAACAGCAGAAACCAGCTTGATGAAATTCAAAAGTTATTGCCACTCCTAATCAAAAACGCTCCAACTCGATGAGATAAGCGCTTTTTGACCCTATGGCTATATCTTTTAAACTTGTTGCTGGATTCCACTGAATTTGACTTATATTGTGCAGAACCATTTCCTTATATTTCCTTATTTTGTGCAGAATCATTTCTTGTGAACCATTGAAGGGATTACACTAAATTTGACATATATTGTACAGACTCATGTCCTAAACAACATATTTCAACAGCAGAAACCAGCTTGATGAAATTCAAAAGTTATTATCACTCCTAATAAAAAACGCTTCAACTCGGTGAGATAAGCACTTTAGAACAAATGGCAATATCTTTTGAACCATTGAAGGGATTACACTGAATTTGACATATATTGTGCAGAATAGTGTCCTAAACAACATATTTCAACAGCAGAAACCAGCTTGATGAAATTCAAAAGTTATTATTACTCCTAATCAAAAACGCTCCAACTCGATGAGATAAGCGCTTTTTGACCCTATGATTATATCTTTCAAAAAGATAGCTGGATTACACTGAATTTGACTTATATTGTGCAGAATCATGTCCTAAACAACATATTTCAACAGCAGAAACCAGCTTGATGAAATTCAAAAGTTATTATAACTCCTAATCAAAAAGGCTTCAACTCGGTGAGATAAGCACTTTTTGAACGAATGGCTATATCTTTTGAACCTGTGAAGGGAATAACACTAAATTTGACACATATTGTGCAGAATCATGTCCTGAACAACATATTTCAACAGCAGAAACCAGCTTGATGAAATTCAAAAGTTATTGCCACTCCTAATCAAAAACGCTCTAACTCGATGAGATAAGCACCTTTTGACCCTATGGCTATATCTTTCAAATATATAGCTGGATTACACTGAATTTGACTTATATAGTGCAAAATTGTGTCCTAAACAACATATTTCAACAGCAGAAACCAGCTTGATGAAATTCAAAAGTTAGTATCACTCCTAATCAAAAACGCTTCAACTCAGTGAGATAAGCACTTTTTGAACGAATGGCTATATCTTGTGAACCATTGAAGGGATTACACTAAATTTGACATATATTGTGCAGAATCATGTCCTAGACAACATATCTCAACAGCAGAAACCAGCTTGATGAAATTCAAAAGTTATAATCATTCCTAATCAAAAACGCTCCAACTCGATGATATAAGCGCTTTTTAACCCTATGGCTATATCTTTTTAACTTGTTATTGGATAACACTGAATTTGACTTATATTGTGCAGAATCATGTCCTAAACAACATATTTCAACAGCAGAAACCAGCTTGATGAAATTCAAAAGTTATAATCATTCCTAATCAAAAACGCTCCAACTCGATGAGATAAGCACTTTTTGACCCTATGGCTATATCTTTTAAACTTGTTATTGGATTACACTGAATTTGACTTATATAGTGCAGAATCATGTCCTAAAAAACGTATTTCAACAGCAGAAACCAGCTTGATAAAATTCAAAAGTTATTATCACTCCTAATCAAAAACGCTTTAACTCTGTGAGATAAGCACTTTTTGAACGAATGGCTATATCTTGTGTACTTGTGAAGGGATTACACTAAATTTGACATATATTGTGCAGAATCATGTCCTAAACAACATATTTCAACAGCAGAAACCAGCTTGATGAAATTCAAAAGTTATTGCCACTCCTAATCAAAAACGCTCCAACTCGATGAGATAAGCACTTTTTGACCCTATGGCTATATCTTTCAAAAATATAGCTGGATTACACTGAATTTGACTTATATTGTGCAAAATCATGTCATAAACAACACATTTCAACAGCAGAAACCAGCTTGATGAAATTCAAAAAGTTATTATCACTCCTAATCAAATAAGCTTCAACTCGGTGAGATAAGCACTTTTTGAACGAATGGCTATATCTTGTGAACCTGTGAAGGGATTACACTAAATTTGACATATATTGTGCAGAGTCATGTCTTATACAACATATTTCAACAGCAGAACCCAGCTTGATGAAATTCAAAAGTTATTGCCACTCCTAATCAAAAATGCTCCAACTCGATGAGATAAGCACTTTTTGACCCTATGGCTATATCTTTCAAAAATATAGCTGGATTACACTGAATTTGACTTATATTGTGCAGAATCATGTCCTAAACAACATATTTCAACAGCAGAAACTAGCTTGATGAAATTCAAAAGTTATTATCACTCCTAATCAAAAACGCTTCAACTCGGTGAGATAAGCACTTTTTGAACGAATGGCCATATCTTGTGAACCTGTAAAGGTATTATACTAAATTTGACTTATATTGTGCAGAATCATGTCCTAAAAAACATATTTCAACAGCAGAAACCAGCTTGATGAAATTCAAAAGTTATTGCCACTCCTAATCAAAAACGCTCCAACTCGATGAGATCAGCGCTTTTTGACCCTATGGCTATATTTTTTAAAACTTGTTGCTGGATTACACTGTATTTGACTTATATTGTGGAGAATCATGTCCTAAACAACATATTTCAACAGCAGAAACCAGCTTGATAAAAAAAAAAAGTTATTATCACTCCTAATCAAAAACGCTTCAACTCGGTGAGATAAGCACTTTTTGAACGAATGGCTATATCTTGTGAACATGTGAAGGGATTACACAAAATTTGACATATATTCTGCAGAATCATGTCCTAAACAACATATTTCAACAGCAGAAACCAGCTTGATGAAATTCGAAAGTTATAATCATTCCTAATCAAAAAAGGTTTGAACTCGGTGAGATAAGCCCTTTTTGAACGAATGGCTATATCTTTTGAACCTTTGAAGGGATTACACTAAATTTGACATATATTGTGCAGAATCATGTCCTAAACAACATATTTCAACAGCAGAAACCAGCTTGATGAAATTCAAAAGTTATTGCCACTCCTAATCAAAAACGCTCCAACTCGATGAGATAAGCGCTTTTTGACCCTAAGGCTATATCTTTTAAACTTGTTGCTGGATTACACTGAATTTGACTTATATTGTGCAGAACCATTTCCTTATATTCCCTTATTTTTCCTTATATTGTGCAGAATCATTTCTTGTGAACCTGTGAAGGGATTACAATAAATTTGACATATATTGTGCAGACTCATGTCCTAAACAACATATTTCAACAGCAGAAACCAGCTTGATGAAATTCAAAAGTTATTATTACTCCTAATCAAAAACGCTTCAACTCGGTGAGATAAGCACTTTTGAACAAATGGCAATATCTTGTGAACCATTGAAGGGATTACACTGAATTTGACATATATTGTGCAGAATCATGTCATAAACAACATATTTCAACAGCAGAAACCAGCTTGATGAAATTCAAAAGTTATTATCACTCCTAATCAAAAACGCTTCAACTCGGTGAGATAAGCACTTTTTGAACGAATGGCTATATCTTTTGAACCTGTGAAGGGATTACACAAAATATGACATATATTGTGCAGAATCATGTCCTAAACAACATATTTCAACAGCAGAAACCAGCTTGATGAAATTCAACAGTTATTGCCACTCCTAATCAAAAACACTCCAACTCGATGAGATAAGCGCTTTTTGACCTTATGGCTATATCTTTTAAACTTGTTGCTGGATTCCACTGAATTTGACTTATATTGTGCAGAACCATTTCCTTATATTTCCTTATTTTGTGCAGAATCATTTCTTGTGAACCATTGAAGGGATTACACTAAATTTGACATATATTGTGCAGACTCATGTCCTAAACAACATATTTCAACAGCAGAAACCAGCTTGATGAAATTCAAAAGTTATTATCACTCCTAATAAAAAACGCTTACACTCGGTGAGATAAGCACTTTAGAACAAATGGCAATATCTTTTGAACCATTGAAGGGATTACACTGAATTTGACATATATTGTGCAGAATAGTGTCCTAAACAACATAATTCAACAGCAGAAACCAGCTTGATGAAATTCAAAAGTTATTATTACTCCTAATCAAAAACGCTCCAACTCGATGAGATAAGCGCTTTTTGACCCTATGCCTATATCTTTCAAAAATATAGCTGGATTACACTGAATTTGACTTATATAGTGCAGAATCATGTCCTAAACAACATATTTCAACAGCAGAAACCAGCTTGATGAAATTAAAAAATTATTATCACTCCTAATCAAAAAAGGCTTCAACTCGATGAGATAAGCACTTTTAGACCCTATGGCTATATCTTTCAAAAAGATAGCTAGATTACACTGAATTTGACTTATATTGTGCAGAATCATGTCCTAAACAACATATTTCAACAGCAGAAACCAGCTTGATGAAATTCAAAAGTTATTATAACTCCTAATCAAAAAGGCTTCAACTCGGTGAGATAAGCACTTTTTGAACGAATGGCTATATCTTTTGAACCTGTGAAGGGAATAACACTAAATTTGACACATATTGTGCAGAATCATGTCCTGAACAACATATTTCAACAGCAGAAACCAGCTTGATGAAATTCAAAAGTTATTGCCACTCCTAATCAAAAACGCTCTAACTCGATGAGATAAGCACCTTTTGACCCTATGGCTATATCTTTCAAATATATAGCTGGATTACACTGAATTTGACTTATATAGTGCAAAATTGTGTCCTAAACAACATATTTCAACAGCAGAAACCAGCTTGATGAAATTCAAAAGTTAGTATCACTCCTAATCAAAAACGCTTCAACTCAGTGAGATAAGCACTTTTTGAACGAATGGCTATATCTTGTGAACCATTGAAGGGATTACACTAAATTTGACATATATTGTGCAGAATCATGTCCTAGACAACATATCTCAACAGCAGAAACCAGCTTGATGAAATTCAAAAGTTATAATCATTCCTAATCAAAAACGCTCCAACTCGATGATATAAGCGGTTTTTAACCCTATGGCTATATCTTTTTAACTTGTTATTGGATAACACTGAATTTGACTTATATTGTGCAGAATCATGTCCTAAACAACATATTTCAACAGCAGAAACCAGCTTGATAAAATTCAAAAGTTATTATCACTCCTAATCAAAAACGCTTTAACTCGGTGAGATAAGCACTTTTTGAACGAATGGGTATATCTTGTGAACTTGTGAAGGGATTACACTAAATTTGACATATATTGTGCAGAATCATGTCCTAAACAACATATTTCAACAGCAGAAACCAGCTTGATGAAATTCAAAAGTTATTGCCACTCCTAATCAAAAACGCTCCAACTCGGTGAGATAAGCATTTTGGACCCTATGGCTATATCTTTCAAAAATATAGCTGGATTACAATGAGTTTGACTTATATAGTGCAGAATCATGTCCTAAACAACATATTTCAACAGCAGAAACTAGTTGATGAAATTCAAAAGTTATTATCACTCCTAATCAAAAACGCTTCAACTCAGTGAGATAAGCACTTTTTGAACGAATGGCTATATCTTGTGAACCTGTGAAGGGATTACACTAAATTTGACATATATTGTGCAGAATCATTTCTTACACAACATATTTCAACAGCAGAAACCAGCTTGATGAAATTCAAAAGTTATTGCCACTCCTAATCAAAAACGCTCCAACTCGATGAGATAAGCGCTTTTTGACCCTATGGCTATATCTTTCAAACTTGTTGCTGGATTACACTGAATTTGACTTATATTGTGCAGAATCATGTCCTAAACAACATATTTCAACAGCAGAAACCAGCTTGATGAAATTCAAAAGTTATTGCCACTGCTAATCAAAAACGCTTGAACTCGGTGAGATAAGCACTTTTTGAACGAATGGCTATATCTTGTGAGCCTGTGAAGGGATTACACTAAATTTGACATATATTGTGCAGAATCATGTCCTAAACAACATATTTCAACAGAAGAAACTAGTTGATGAAATTCAAAAGTTATTTTCACTCCTAATCAAAAACGCTACAAATCAGTGAGATAAGCACTTTTTGAACGAATGGCTATATCTTGTGAACCTGTGAAGGGATTACACTAAATTTTACATATATTGTGCAGAATCATGTCCTAAAACAACATATTTCAACAGCAGAAACCAGCTTGATGAAATTCAAAACTTATTATTACTCCTAATCAAAAACGCTTCAACTCGGTGAGATAAGCACTTTTTGAACGAATGGCTATATTTTGTGAACCTGTGAAGGGATTACACTAAATTTGACATATATTGTGCAGAATCATGTCCTAAACAACATATTTCAACAGCAGAAACCAGCTTGATGAAATTCAAAAGTTATTATTACTCCTAATCAAAAACGCTTCAACTCGGTGAGATAAGCACTTTTTGAACGAATGGCTATATCTTGTGAACCTGTGAAGGGATTACACTAAATTTGACATATATTGTGCAGAATCATGTCCTAAACAACATATTTCAACAGTAGAAACCAGCTTGATGAAATTCAAAAGTTATTGCCACGCCTAATCAAAAACGCTTGAACTCGGTGAGATAAGCACTTTTTGAACGAATGGCTATATCTTGTGAACCTGTGAAGGGATTACACTAGATTTGACATATATTGTGCAGAATCATGTCTTACACAACATATTTTCCAACAGCAGAAACCAGCTTGATGAAATTCAAAAGTTATTATCACTCCTAATCAAAAACGCTTCAACTCGATGAGATAAGTACTTTTTGACCCTATGGCTATATCTTTCAAACTTGTTGCTAGATTACACTGAATTTGATTTATATTGTGCAGAATTATGTCCTAAACAACATATTTCAACAGCAGAAAGCAGCTTGATGAAATTCAAAAGTTATTGCCACTCCTAATCAAAAACGCTTCAACTCGGTGAGATAAGCACTTTTTGAACGAATGGCTATATTTTGTGAACCTGTGAAGGGATTACACTATATTTGACATATATTGTGCAGAATCATGTCCTAAAAAACATATTTCAACAGCAGAAAGCAGCTTGATGAAATTCAAAAGTTATTGCCACTCCTAATCAAAAACGCTCCAACTCGGTGAGATAAGCACTTTTTGACCCTATGGCTATATCTTTTAAACTTGTTGCTGGATTACACTGAATTTGACTTATATTGTGCAGAATCATGTCCTAAACAACACATTTCAACAGCAGAAACCAGCTTGATGAAATTCAAAAGTTATTGCCACGCCTAATCAAAAACGCTTGAACTCGGTGAGATAAGCACTTTTTGAACGAATGGCTATATCTTGTGAACCTGTGAAGGGATTACACTAAATTTGACATATATTGTGCAGAATCATGTCTTACACAACATATTTTCCAACAGCAGAAACCAGCTTGATGAAATTCAAAAGTTATTATCACTCCTAATCAAAAACGCTTCAACTCGATGAGATAAGTACTTTTTGACCCTATGGCTATATCTTTCAAACTTGTTGCTAGATTACACTGAATTTGACTTATATTGTGCAGAATTATGTCCTAAACAACATATTTCAACAGCAGAAAGCAGCTTGATGAAATTCAAAAGTTATTATCACTCCTAATCAAAAACGCTCTACCTCGATGAGATAAGCACTTTTTAACCCTATGGCTATGTCTTTAAAAAATATAGCTGGATTACACTGAATTTGACTTATATAGTGCAGAATCATGTCCTAAACAACATATTTCAACAGCAGAAACCAGCTTAATGAAATTCAAAAGATATTATCACTCCTAATCAAAAACGCTTCAACTCGGTCAGATAAGCACTTTTTGAACTAATGGCTATATCTTGTGAACCATTGAAGGGATTACACTAAATTTGACATATATTGTGCAGAATCATGTCCTAAACAACATATTTCAACAGCAGAAACCAGCTTGATGAAATTCAAAAGTTATAATCATTCCTAATCAAAAACGCTCCAACTCGATGATATAAGCACTTTTTGACCCTATGGCTATATTGTTTAAACTTGTTGCTGGATTACACTGAATTTGACTTATATTGTGCAGAATTATATCCTAAACAACATATTTCAACAGCAGAAACCAGCTTGATGAAATTCAAAAGTTATTATCACTCCTAATCAAAAACGCTTCAACTCGGTGAGATAAGCACTTTTTGACCCTATGGCTATATTGTTTAAACTTGTTGCTGGATTACACTGAATTTGACTTATATTGTGCAGAATTATATCCTAAACAACATATTTCAACAGCAGAAACCAGCTTGATGAAATTCAAAAGTTATTATCACTCCTAATCAAAAACGCTTCAACTCGGTGAGATAAGCACTTTTTGAACAAATGGCTATATCTTGTGAACCTGTGAGGGGATTACACTAAATTTGACATATATTGTGCAGAATCATGTCCTAAACAACATATTTCAACAGCAGAAACCAGCTTGATGAAATTCAAAAGTTATAATCATTCCTAATCAAAAACGCTCCAACTCGATGATATAAGCACTTTTTGACCCTATGGCTATATTGTTTAAACTTGTTGCTGGATTACACTGAATTTGACTTATATTGTGCAGAATTATATCCTAAACAACATATTTCAACAGCAGAAACCAGCTTGATGTAATTCAAAAGTTATTATCACTCCTAATCAAAAACGCTTCAACTCGGTGAGATAAGCACTTTTTGAACAAATGGCTATATCTTGTGAACCTGTGAGGGGATTACACTAATTTTGACATATATTGTGCAGAATCATGTCCTAAACAACATATTTCAACTGCAGAAACAACCTTGATGAAATTCAAAAGTTATTATCACTCCTAATCAAAAACGCTCCAACTCGATGAGATCAGCGCTTTTTGAACGAATGGCTATATCTTGTGAACCTGTATAGGGATTACACTAAATTTGACATATATTGTGCAGAATAATGTCCTAAACAACATATTTCAATAGAAGAAACCACCTTGATGAAATTCAAAACTTATTGCCACTCCTAATCAAAAACGCTCCAACTCGATGAGATAAGCACTTTTTGAACGAATGGCTATATTTTTCGAAATTGTTGCTGGATTACACTGAATTTGACTTATATTGTGCAGAGTCATATCCTAAACAACATATTTCAACAGCAGAAACCAGCTTGATGAAATTCAAAAGTTATTATCACTCCTAATCAAAAACGCTCCAACTCGATGAGATATGCACTTTTTGACCCTATGGCTATATCTTTCAAAAATATAGCTTGATTACACTGAATTTGACTTATATTGTGCAGAATCATGTCCTAAACAACATATTTCAACAGCAGAAACTAGCTTGATGAAATTCAAAAGTTATTATCACTCCTAATCAAAAACGCTTCAACTCGGTGAGATAAGCACTTTTTGAACGAATGGCCATATCTTGTGAACCTGTAAAGGGATTACACTAAATTTGACATATATTGTGCAGAATCATGTCCTAGAAAACATATCTCAACAGCAGAAACCAGCTTGATGAAATTCAAAAGTTATAATCATTCCTAATCAAAAACGCTCCAACTCGATGATATAAGCGCTTTTTAACCCTATGGCTATATCTTTTTAACTTGTTATTGGATAACACTGAATTTGACTTATATTGTGCAGAATCATGTCCTAAACAACATATTTCAACAGCAGAAACCAGCTTGATAAAATTCAAAAGTTATTATCACTCCTAATCAAAAACGCTTTAACTCGGTGAGATAAGCACTTTTTGAACGAATGGGTATATCTTGTGAACTTGTGAAGGGATTACACTAAATTTGACATATATTGTGCAGAATCATGTCCTAAACAACATATTTCAACAGCAGAAACCAGCTTGATGAAATTCAAAAGTTATTGCCACTCCTAATCAAAAACGCTCCAACTCGGTGAGATAAGCATTTTGGAACCTATGGCTATATCTTTCAAAAATATAGCTGGATTACAATGAGTTTGACTTATATAGTGCAGAATCATGTCCTAAACAACATATTTCAACAGCAGAAACTAGTTGATGAAATTCAAAAGTTATTATCACTCCTAATCAAAAACGCTTCAACTCAGTGAGATAAGCACTTTTTGAACGAATGGCTATATCTTGTGAACCTGTGAAGGGATTACACTAAATTTGACATATATTGTGCAGAATCATTTCTTACACAACATATTTCAACAGCAGAAACCAGCTTGATGAAATTCAAAAGTTATTGCCACTCCTAATCAAAAACGCTCCAACTCGATGAGATAAGCGCTTTTTGACCCTATGGCTATATCTTTCAAACTTGTTGCTGGATTACACTGAATTTGACTTATATTGTGCAGAATCATGTCCTAAACAACATATTTCAACAGCAGAAACCAGCTTGATGAAATTCAAAAGTTATTGCCACTGCTAATCAAAAACGCTTGAACTCGGTGAGATAAGCACTTTTTGAACGAATGGCTATATCTTGTGAGCCTGTGAAGGGATTACACTAAATTTGACATATATTGTGCAGAATCATGTCCTAAACAACATATTTCAACAGAAGAAACTAGTTGATGAAATTCAAAAGTTATTTTCACTCCTAAACAAAAACGCTACAAATCAGTGAGATAAGCACTTTTTGAACGAATGGCTATATCTTGTGAACCTGTGAAGGGATTACACTAAATTTTACATATATTGTGCAGAATCATGTCCTAAAACAACATATTTCAACAGCAGAAACCAGCTTGATGAAATTCAAAACTTATTATTACTCCTAATCAAAAACGCTTCAACTCGGTGAGATAAGCACTTTTTGAACGAATGGCTATATTTTGTGAACCTGTGAAGGGATTACACTAAATTTGACATATATTGTGCAGAATCATGTCCTAAACAACATATTTCAACAGCAGAAACCAGCTTGATGAAATTCAAAAGTTATTATTACTCCTAATCAAAAACGCTTCAACTCGGTGAGATAAGCACTTTTTGAACGAATGGCTATATCTTGTGAACCTGTGAAGGGATTACACTAAATTTGACATATATTGTGCAGAATCATGTCCTAAACAACATATTTCAACAGTAGAAACCAGCTTGATGAAATTCAAAAGTTATAATCATTCCTAATCAAAAACGCTCCAACTCGATGAGATAAGCACTTTTTGACCCTATGGCTATATCTTTTAAACTTGTTGCTGGATTACACTGAATTTGACTTATATTGTGCAAAATCATGTCCTAAACAACACATTTCAAAAGCAGAAACCAGCTTGATGAAATTCAAAATGTTATTATCACTCCTAATCAAAAACGCTTCAACTCGGTGAGATAAGCACTTTTTGAACGAATGGCTATATCTTGTGAACCTGTGAAGGGATTACACTAAATTTGACATATATTGTGCAGAATCATGTCTTACACAACATATTTCAACAGCAGAAACCAGCTTGATGAAATTCAAAAGTTATTGCCACTCCTAATCAAAAACGCTCCAACTCGGTGAGATAAGCACTTTTTGACCCTATGGCTATATCTTTCAAACTTGTTGCTGGATTACACTGAATTTGACTTATATTGTGCAGAATCATGTCCTAAACAACACATTTCAACAGCAGAAACCAGCTTGATGAAATTCAAAAGTTATTGCCACGCCTAATCAAAAACGCTTGAACTCGGTGAGATAAGCACTTTTTGAACGAATGGCTATATCTTGTGAACCTGTGAAGGGATTACACTAAATTTGACATATATTGTGCAGAATCATGTCTTACACAACATATTTTCCAACAGCAGAAACCAGCTTGATGAAATTCAAAAGTTATTATCACTCCTAATCAAAAACGCTTCAACTCGATGAGATAAGTACTTTTTGACCCTATGGCTATATCTTTCAAACTTGTTGCTAGATTACACTGAATTTGATTTATATTGTGCAGAATTATGTCCTAAACAACATATTTCAACAGCAGAAAGCAGCTTGATGAAATTCAAAAGTTATTGCCACTCCTAATCAAAAACGCTTCAACTCGGTGAGATAAGCACTTTTTGAACGAATGGCTATATCTTGTGAACCTGTGAAGGGATTACACTATATTTGACATATATTGTGCAGAATCATGTCCTAAAAAACATATTTCAACAGCAGAAAGCAGCTTGATGAAATTCAAAAGTTATTGCCACTCCTAATCAAAAACGCTCCAACTCGGTGAGATAAGCACTTTTTGACCCTATGGCTATATCTTTCAAACTTGTTGCTGGATTACACTGAATTTGACTTATATTGTGCAGAATCATGTCCTAAACAACACATTTCAACAGCAGAAACCAGCTTGATGAAATTCAAAAGTTATTGCCACGCCTAATCAAAAACGCTTGAACTCGGTGAGATAAGCACTTTTTGAACGAATGGCTATATCTTGTGAACCTGTGAAGGGATTACACTAAATTTGACATATATTGTGCAGAATCATGTCTTACACAACATATTTTCCAACAGCAGAAACCAGCTTGATGAAATTCAAAAGTTATTATCACTCCTAATCAAAAACGCTTCAACTCGATGAGATAAGTACTTTTTGACCCTATGGCTATATCTTTCAAACTTGTTGCTAGATTACACTGAATTTGACTTATATTGTGCAGAATTATGTCCTAAACAACATATTTCAACAGCAGAAAGCAGCTTGATGAAATTCAAAAGTTATTGCCACTCCTAATCAAAAACGCTTCAACTCGGTGAGATAAGCACTTTTTGAACGAATGGCTATATCTTGTGAACCTGTGAAGGGATTACACCAAATTTGACATATATTGTGCAGAATCATGTCCTAAAAAACATATTTCAACAGCAGAAACAAGCTTGATGAAATTCAAAAGTTATTATCACTCCTAATATAAACCCTCTACCTCGATGAGATAAGCACTTTTTAACCCTATGGCTATATCTTTAAAAAATATAGCTGGATTACACTGAATTTGACTTATATAGTGCAGAATCATGTCCTAAACAACATATTTCAACAGCAGAAACCAGCTTAATGAAATTCAAAAGATATTATTACTCCTAATCAAAAACGCTTCAACTCGGTGAGATAAGCACTTTTTGAACTAATGGCTATATCTTGTGAACCATTGAAGGGATTACACTAAATTTGACATATATTGTGCAGAATCATGTCCTAAACAACATATTTCAACAGCAGAAACCAGCTTGATGAAATTCAAAAGTTATAATCATTCCTAATCAAAAACGCTCCAACTCGATGATATAAGCACTTTTTGACCCTATGGCTATATTGTTTAAACTTGTTGCTGGATTACACTGAATTTGACTTATATTGTGCAGAATTATATCCTAAACAACATATTTCAACAGCAGAAACCAGCTAGATGAAATTCAAAAGTTATTATCACTCCTAATCAAAAACGCTTCAACTCGGTGAGATAAGCACTTTTTGAACAAATGGCTATATCTTGTGAACCTGTGAGGGGATTACACTAATTTTGACATATATTGTGCAGAATCATGTCCTAAACAACATATTTCAACTGCAGAAACAACCTTGATGAAATTCAAAAGTTATTATCACTCCTAATCAAAAACGCTCCAACTCGATGAGATCAGCGCTTTTTGAACGAATGGCTATATCTTGTGAACCTGTATAGGGATTACACTAAATTTGACATATATTGTGCAGAGTAATGTCCTAAACAACATATTTCAATAGAAGAAACCACCTTGATGAAATTCAAAACTTATTGCCACTCCTAATCAAAAACGCTCCAACTCGATGAGATAAGCACTTTTTGAACGAATGGCTATATTTTTCGAAATTGTTGCTGGATTACACTGAATTTGACTTATATTGTGCAGAGTCATATCCTAAACAACATATTTCAACAGCAGAAACCAGCTTGATGAAATTCAAAAGTTATTATCACTCCTAATCAAAAACGCTCCAACTCGATGAGATATGCACTTTTTGACCCTATGGCTATATCTTTCAAAAATATAGCTTGATTACACTGAATTTGACTTATATTGTGCAGAATCATGTCCTAAACAACATATTTCAACAGCAGAAACTAGCTTGATGAAATTCAAAAGTTATTATCACTCCTAATCAAAAACGCTTCAACTCGGTGAGATAAGCACTTTTTGAACGAATGGCCATATCTTGTGAACCTGTAAAGGGATTACACTAAATTTGACATATATTGTGCAGAATCATGTCCTAAACAACATATTTCAACAGCAGAAACCAGCTTGATGAAATTCAAAAGTTATTATTACTCCTAATCAAAAACGCTTCAACTCGGTGAGATAAGCACTTTTTGAACGAATGGCTATATCTTTTGAACCTGAGAAGGGATTACACTAAATTTGACATATATTGTGCAGAATCATGTCCTAAACAACATATTTCAACAGCAGAAACCAGCTTGAAGTGATTCAAAAGTTATAATCATTCCTAATCAAAAACGCTCCAACTCGATGAGATAAGCGCTTTTTGACCCTATGGCTATATCTTTTAAACTTGTTGCTGGATTACACTGAATTTGACTTATATTGTGCAAAACCATGTCCCAAACAACATATTTCAACAGCAGAAACCAGCTTGATGAAATTCAAAAGTTATTATCACTCCTAATCAAAAACGCTTCAACTCGGTGAGAGAAGCACTTTTTGAACGAATGGCTATATCTTGTGAACCTGTGAAGGGATTACACTAAATTTGACATATATTGTGCAGACTCATGTCCTAAACAACATATTTCAACAGCAGAAACCAGCTTGATGAAATTCAAAAGTTATTATAACTCCTAATCAAAAACGCTTCAACTCGTTGAGATAAGCACTTTTGAACAAATGGCAATATCTTGTGAACCATTGAAGGGATTACACTAAATTTGACATATATTGTGCAGAATCATGTCCTAAACAACATATTTCAACAGCAGAAACCAGCTTGATGAAATTCAAAAGTTATAATCATTCCTAATCAAAAACGCTCCAACTCAATGAGATAAGCGCTTTTTGACCCTATGGCTATATATTTTAAAATTGTTGCTGGATTACACTGAATATGACTTATATTGTGCAGAATCATGTCCTAAAAAACATATTTCAATAGCAGAAACCACCTTGATGAAATTCAAAGTTATTGCCACTCCTAATCAAAAACGCTTCAACTCGGTGAGATAAGCACTTTTTGAACGAATGGCTATATCTTATAAACCTGTGAAGGGATTACACTAAATTTGACATATATTGTGCAGACTCGTGTCCTAAACAACATATTTCAACAGCAGAAACCAGCTTGATGAAATTCAAAAGTTATTATCACTCCTAATCAAAATCGCTTCAACTCGGTGAGATAAGCACTTTTTGAACGGATGGCTATATCTTATGAACCTGTGAAGGGATTACACTAAATTTGACATATATTGTGCAGAATCATGTCCTAAACAACATATTTCAACAGCAGAAACCAGCTTGATGAAATTCAAAAGTGATTATCACTCCTAATCAAAAACGCTTCAACTCGATGAGATAAGCACTTTTTAACCTTATGGCTATATCTTTAAAAAATATAGCTGGATTACACTGAATTTAACTTATATAGTGCAGAATCATGTCCTAAACAACATATTTCAACAGCAGAAAATAGCTTGATGAAATTCAAAAGTTATTATCACTCCTAATCAAAAACGCTTCAACTCGGTGAGATAAGCACTTTTTGAACTAATGGCTATATCTTGTGAACCATTGAAGGGATTGCACAAAATTTGAAATATATTGTGCAGAATCATGTCCTAAAAAACATATTTCAACAGCAGAAAGCAGCTTGATGAAATTCAAAAGTTATTGCCACTCCTAATCAAAAACGCTCCAACTCGGTGAGATAAGCACTTTTTGACCCTATGGCTATATCTTTCAAACTTGTTGCTGGATTACACTGAATTTGACTTATATTGTGCAGAATCATGTCCTAAACAACACATTTCAACAGCAGAAACCAGCTTGATGAAATTCAAAAGTTATTGCCACGCCTAATCAAAAACGCTTGAACTCGGTGAGATAAGCACTTTTTGAACGAATGGCTATATCTTGTGAACCTGTGAAGGGATTACACTAAATTTGACATATATTGTGCAGAATCATGTCTTACACAACATATTTTCCAACAGCAGAAACCAGCTTGATGAAATTCAAAAGTTATTATCACTCCTAATCAAAAACGCTTCAACTCGATGAGATAAGTACTTTTTGACCCTATGGCTATATCTTTCAAACTTGTTGCTAGATTACACTGAATTTGACTTATATTGTGCAGAATTATGTCCTAAACAACATATTTCAACAGCAGAAAGCAGCTTGATGAAATTCAAAAGTTATTGCCACTCCTAATCAAAAACGCTTCAACTCGGTGAGATAAGCACTTTTTGAACGAATGGCTATATCTTGTGAACCTGTGAAGGGATTACACTAAATTTGACATATATTGTGCAGAATCATGTCCTAAAAAACATATTTCAACAGCAGAAACCAGCTTGATGAAATTCAAAAGTTATTGCCACTCCTAATCAAAAACGCTCTACCTCGATGAGATAAGCACTTTTTAACCCTATGGCTATATCTTTAAAAAATATAGCTGGATTACACTGAATTTGACTTATATAGTGCAGAATCATGTCCTAAACAACATATTTCAACAGCAGAAACCAGCTTAATGAAATTCAAAAGATATTATCACTCCTAATCAAAAACGCTTCAACTCGGTGAGATAAGCACTTTTTGAACTAATGGCTATATCTTGTGAACCATTGAAGGGATTACACTAAATTTGACATATATTGTGCAGAATCATGTCCTAAACAACATATTTCAACAGCAGAAACCAGCTTGATGAAATTCAAAAGTTATAATCATTCCTAATCAAAAACGCTCCAACTCGATGATATAAGCACTTTTTGACCCTATGGCTATATTGTTTAAACTTGTTGCTGGATTACACTGAATTTGACTTATATTGTGCAGAATTATATCCTAAACAACATATTTCAACAGCAGAAACCAGCTTGATGAAATTCAAAAGTTATTATCACTCCTAATCAAAAACGCTTCAACTCGGTGAGATAAGCACTTTTTGAACAAATGGCTATATCTTGTGAACCTGTGAGGGGATTACACTAATTTTGACATATATTGTGCAGAATCATGTCCTAAACAACATATTTCAACTGCAGAAACAACCTTGATGAAATTCAAAAGTTATTATCACTCCTAATCAAAAACGCTCCAACTCGATGAGATCAGCGCTTTTTGAACGAATGGCTATATCTTGTGAACCTGTATAGGGATTACACTAAATTTGACATATATTGTGCAGAATAATGTCCTAAACAACATATTTCAATAGAAGAAACCACCTTGATGAAATTCAAAACTTATTGCCACTCCTAATCAAAAACGCTCCAACTCGATGAGATAAGCACTTTTTGAACGAATGGCTATATTTTTCGAAATTGTTGCTGGATTACACTGAATTTGACTTATATTGTGCAGAGTCATATCCTAAACAACATATTTCAACAGCAGAAACCAGCTTGATGAAATTCAAAAGTTATTATCACTCCTAATCAAAAACGCTCCAACTCGATGAGATATGCACTTTTTGACCCTATGGCTATATCTTTCAAAAATATAGCTTGATTACACTGAATTTGACTTATATTGTGCAGAATCATGTCCTAAACAACATATTTCAACAGCAGAAACTAGCTTGATGAAATTCAAAAGTTATTATCACTCCTAATCAAAAACGCTTGAACTCGGTGAGATAAGCACTTTTTGAACGAATGGCCATATCTTGTGAACCTGTAAAGGGATTACACTAAATTTGACATATATTGTGCAGAATCATGTCCTAAACAACATATTTCAACAGCAGAAACCAGCTTGATGAAATTCAAAAGTTATTATTACTCCTAATCAAAAACGCTTCAACTCGGTGAGATAAGCACTTTTTGAACGAATGGCTATATCTTTTGAACCTGTGAAGGGATTACACTAAATTTGACATATATTGTGCAGAATCATGTCCTAAACAACATATTTCAACAGCAGAAACCAGCTTGAAGTGATTCAAAAGTTATAATCATTCCTAATCAAAAACGCTCCAACTCGATGAGATAAGCGCTTTTTGACCCTATGGCTATATCTTTTAAACTTGTTGCTGGATTACACTGAATTTGACTTATATTGTGCAAAACCATGTCCCAAACAACATATTTCAACAGCAGAAACCAGCTTGATGAAATTCAAAAGTTATTATAACTCCTAATCAAAAACGTTTAAACTCGTTGAGATAAGCACTTTTGAACAAATGGCAATATCTTGTGAACCATTGAAGGGATTACACTAAATTTGACATATATTGTGCAGAATCATGTCCTAAACAACATATTTCAACAGCAGAAACCAGCTTGATGAAATTCAAAAGTTATAATCATTCCTAATCAAAAACGCTCCAACTCAATGAGATAAGCGCTTTTTGACCCTATGGCTATACATTTTAAAATTGTTGCTGGATTACACTGAATATGACTTATATTGTGCAGAATCATGTCCTAAAAAACATATTTCAATAGCAGAAACCACCTTGATGAAATTCAAAGTTATTGCCACTCCTAATCAAAAACGCTTCAACTCGGTGAGATAAGCACTTTTTGAACGAATGGCTATATCTTATAAACCTGTGAAGGGATTACACTAAATTTGACATATATTGTGCAGACTCATGTCCTAAACAACATATTTCAACAGCAGAAACCAGCTTGATTAAATTCAAAAGTTATTATCACTCCTAATCAAAATCGCTTCAACTCGGTGAGATAAGCACTTTTTGAACGGATGGCTATATCTTATGAACCTGTGAAGGGATTACACTAAATTTGACATATATTGTGCAGAATCATGTCCTAAACAACATATTTCAACAGCAGAAACCAGCTTGATGAAATTCAAAAGTGATTATCACTCCTAATCAAAAACGCTTCAACTCGATGAGATAAGCACTTTTTAACCTTATGGCTATATCTTTAAAAAATATAGCTGGATTACACTGAATTTAACTTATATAGTGCAGAATCATGTCCTAAACAACATATTTCAACAGCAGAAAATAGCTTGATGAAATTCAAAAGTTATTATCACTCCTAATCAAAAACGCTTCAACTCGGTGAGATAAGCAGTTTTTGAACTAATGGCTATATCTTGTGAACCATTGAAGGGATTGCACAAAATTAGAAATATGTTGTGCAGAATCATGTCCTAAACAACATATTTCAACAGCAGAAACCAGCTTGATGAAATTCAAAAGTTATAATCATTCCTAATCAAAAACGCTCCAACTCGATGAGATAAGCACTTTTTGACCGTATGGCTATATCTTTTAAACTTCTTGCTGGATTACACTGAATTTGACTTATATTGTGCAGAATCATATCCTAAACAACATATTTCAACAGCAAAAACCACCTCGATGAGATTCAAAAGTTATTATCACTCCTAATCAAAAACGCTTCAACTCGGTGAGATAAGCACTTTTTGACCTTATGGCTATATCTTGTGAACCTGTGAGGGGATTACACTAAGTTTGACATATATTGTGCAGAATCATGTCCTAAACAACATATTTCAACAGCAGAAACCACCTTGATGAAATTCAAAAGTTATTATCACTCCTAATCAAAAACGCTCCAACTCGATGAGATAAGCACTTTTTGAACGAATGGCTATATCTTTCAAACTTGTTGCTGGATTACACTGAATTTGACTTATATTGTGCAGAATCATGTCCTAAACAACATATTTCAACAGCAGAAACCAGCTTGATGAAATTCAAAAGTTATTGCCACTCCTAATCAAAAATGCTCCAACTCGATGAGATATGCACTTTTTGACCCTATGGCTATATCTTTCAAAAATATAGCTGGATTACACTGAATTTGACTTATATTGTGCAGAATCATGTCCTAAACAACATATTTCAACAGCAGAAAATAGCTTGATGAAATTCAAAAGTTATTATCACTCCTAATCAAAAACGCTTCAACTCGGTGAGATAAGCACTTTTTGAACGAATGGCCATATCTTGTGAACCTGTAAAGGGATTACACTAAATTTGACTTATATTGTGCAGAATCATGTCCTAAACAACATATTTCAACAGCAGAAACCAGCTTGATGAAATTCAAAAGTTATTGCCACTCCTAATCAAAAACGCTCCAACTCGATGAGATCAGCGCTTTTTGACCCTATGGCTATATTTTTCAAACTTGTTGCTGGATTACACTGAATTTGACTTATATTGTGCAGAACCATTTCCTTATATTGCATTATTTTTCCTTATATTGTGCAGAATCATTTCTTGTGAACCTGTGAAGGGATTACACTAAATTTGACATATATTGTGCAGACTCATGTCCTAAACAACATATTTCAACAGCAGAAACCAGCTTGATGAAATTCAAAAGTTATTATTACTCCTAATCAAAAACGCTTCAACTCGTTGAGATAAGCACTTTTGAACAAATGGCAATATCTTGTGAACCATTGAAGGGATTACACTGAATTTGACATATACTGTGCAGAATCATGTCATAAACAACATATTTCAAAAGCAGAAACCAGCTTGAAGAAATTCAAAAGTTATTATCACTCCTAATCAAAAACGCTTCAACTCGGTGAGATAAGCACTTTTTGAACGAATGGCTATATCTTTTGAACCTGTGAAGGGATTACACTAAATTTAACATATATTGTGCAGAATCATGTCCTAAACAACATATTTCAACAGCAGAAACCACCTTGATGAAATTCAAAAGTTATTATCACTCCTAATCAAAAACGCTCCAACTCAATGAGATAAGTAATTTTTGAACGAATGGCTATATCTTTCAAACTTGTTGCTGGATTACACTGAATTTGACTTATATTGTGCAGAATCATGTCCTAAACAACATATTTCAACAGCAGAAACCAGCTTGATGAAATTCAAAAGTTATTGCCACTCCTAATCAAAAATGCTCCAACTCGATGAGATATGCACTTTTTGACCCTATGGCTATATCTTTCAAAAATATAGCTGCATTACACTGAATTTGACTTATATTGTGCAGAATCATGTCCTAAACAACATATTTCAACAGCAGAAAACAGCTTGATGAAATTCAAAAGTTATTATCACTCCTAATCAAAAATGCTTCAACTCGGTGAGATAAGCACTTTTTGAACGAATGGCCATATCTTGTGAACCTGTGAAGGGATTACACTAAATTTGACATATATTGTGCAGAATCATGTCCTAAACAACATATTTCAACAGCAGAAACCAGCTTGAAGTGATTCAAAAGTTATAATCATTCCTAATCAAAAACGCTCCAACTCGATGAGATAAGCGCTTTTTGACCCTATGGCTATATCTTTTGAACCTGTGAAGGGATTACACTAAATTTGACATATATTGTGCAGAATCATGTCCTAAACAACATATTTCAACAGCAGAAACCACCTTGATGAAATTCAAAAGTTATTATCACTCCTAATCAAAAACGCTCCAACTCGATGAGATAAGTAATTTTTGAACGAATGGCTATATCTTTCAAACTTGTTGCTGGATTACACTGAATTTGACTTATATTGTGCAGAATCATGTCCTAAACAACATATTTCAACAGCAGAAACCAGCTTGATGAAATTCAAAAGTTATTGCCACTCCTAATCAAAAATGCTCCAACTCGATGAGATATGCACTTTTTGACCCTATGGCTATATCTTTCAAAAATATAGCTGCATTACACTGAATTTGACTTATATTGTGCAGAATCATGTCCTAAACAACATATTTCAACAGCAGAAAATAGCTTGATGAAATTCAAAAGTTATTATCACTCCTAATCAAAAACGCTTCAACTCGGTGAGATAAGCACTTTTTGAACGAATGGCCATATCTTGTGAACCTGTGAAGGGATTACACTAAATTTGACATATATTGTGCAGAATCATGTCCTAAACAACATATTTCAACAGCAGAAACCAGCTTGAAGTGATTCAAAAGTTATAATCATTCCTAATCAAAAACGCTCCAACTCGATGAGATAAGCGCTTTTTGACCCTATGGCTATATCTTTTAAACTTGTTGCTGGATTACACTGAATTTGACTTATATTGTGCAAAACCATGTCCCAAACAACATATTTCAACAGCAGAAACCAGCTTGATGAAATTCAAAAGTTATTATCACTCCTAATCAAAAACGCTTCAACTCGGTGAGAGAAGCACTTTTTGAACGAATGGCTATATCTTGTGAACCTGTGAAGGGATTACACTAAATTTGACATATATTGTGCAGACTCATGTCCTAAACAACATATTTCAACAGCAGAAACCAGCTTGATGAAATTCAAAAGTTATTATAACTCCTAATCAAAAACGCTTCAACTCGTTGAGATAAGCACTTTTGAACAAATGGCAATATCTTGTGAACCATTGAAGGGATTACACTAAATTTGACATATATTGTGCAGAATCATGTCCTAAACAACATATTTCAACAGCAGAAACCAGCTTGATGAAATTCAAAAGTTATAATCATTCCTAATCAAAAACGCTCCAACTCAATGAGATAAGCGCTTTTTGACCCTATGGCTATACATTTTAAAATTGTTGCTGGATTACACTGAATATGACTTATATTGTGCAGAATCATGTCCTAAAAAACATATTTCAATAGCAGAAACCACCTTGATGAAATTCAAAGTTATTGCCACTCCTAATCAAAAACGCTTCAACTCGGTGAGATAAGCACTTTTTGAACGAATGGCTATATCTTATAAACCTGTGAAGGGATTACACTAAATTTGACATATATTGTGCAGACTCATGTCCTAAACAACATATTTCAACAGCAGAAACCAGCTTGATGAAATTCAAAAGTTATTATCACTCCTAATCAAAATCGCTTCAACTCGGTGAGATAAGCACTTTTTGAACGGATGGCTATATCTTATGAACCTGTGAAGGGATTACACTAAATTTGACATATATTGTGCAGAATCATGTCCTAAACAACATATTTCAACAGCAGAAACCAGCTTGATGAAATTCAAAAGTGATTATCACTCCTAATCAAAAACGCTTCAACTCGATGAGATAAGCACTTTTTAACCTTATGGCTATATCTTTAAAAAATATAGCTGGATTACACTGAATTTAACTTATATAGTGCAGAATCATGTCCTAAACAACATATTTCAACAGCAGAAAATAGCTTGATGAAATTCAAAAGTTATTATCACTCCTAATCAAAAACGCTTCAACTCGGTGAGATAAGCACTTTTTGAACTAATGGCTATATCTTGTGAACCATTGAAGGGATTGCACAAAATTTGAAATATATTGTGCAGAATCATGTCCTAAACAACATATTTCAACAGCAGAAACCAGCTTGATGAAATTCAAAAGTTATAATCATTCCTAATCAAAAACGCTCCAACTCGATGAGATAAGCACTTTTTGACCCTATGGCTATATCTTTTAAACTTCTTGCTGGATTACACTGAATTTGACTTATATTGTGCAGAATCATATCCTAAACAACATATTTCAACAGCAAAAACCACCTTGATGAAATTCAAAAGTTATTATCACTCCTAATCAAAAACGCTTCAACTCGGTGAGATAAGCACTTTTTGAACGAATGGCTATATCTTGTGAACCTGTGAGGGGATTACACTAAGTTTGACATATATTGTGCAGAATCATGTCCTAAACAACATATTTCAACAGCAGAAACCACCTTGATGAAATTCAAAAGTTATTATCACTCCTAATCAAAAACGCTCCAACTCGATGAGATAAGCACTTTTTGAACGAATGGCTATATCTTTCAAACTTGTTGCTGGATTACACTGAATTTGACTTATATTGTGCAGAATCATGTCCTAAACAACATATTTCAACAGCAGAAACCAGCTTGATGAAATTCAAAAGTTATTGCCACTCCTAATCAAAAATGCTCCAACTCGATGAGATATGCACTTTTTGACCCTATGGCTATATCTTTCAAAAATATAGCTGGATTACACTGAATTTGACTTATATTGTGCAGAATCATGTCCTAAACAACATATTTCAACAGCAGAAAATAGCTTGATGAAATTCAAAAGTTATTATCACTCCTAATCAAAAACGCTTCAACTCGGTGAGATAAGCACTTTTTGAACGAATGGCCATATCTTGTGAACCTGTAAAGGGATTACACTAAATTTGACTTATATTGTGCAGAATCATGTCCTAAACAACATATTTCAACAGCAGAAACCAGCTTGATGAAATTCAAAAGTTATTGCCACTCCTAATCAAAAACGCTCCAACTCGATGAGATCAGCGCTTTTTGACCCTATGGCTATATTTTTCAAACTTGTTGCTGGATTACACTGAATTTGACTTATATTGTGCAGAATCATGTCCTAAACAACATATTCCAACAGCAGAAACCAGCTTGATGAAATTCAAAAGTTATAATCATTCCTAATCAAAAACGCTCCAACTCGATGAGATAAGCGCTTTTTGACCCTAAGGCTATATCTTTTAAACTTGTTGCTGGATTACACTGAATTTGACTTATATTGTGCAGAACCATTTCCTTATATTGCATTATTTTTCCTTATATTGTGCAGAATCATTTCTTGTGAACCTGTGAAGGGATTACACTAAATTTGACATATATTGTGCAGACTCATGTCCTAAACAACATATTTCAACAGCAGAAACCAGCTTGATGAAATTCAAAAGTTATTATTACTCCTAATCAAAAACGCTTCAACTCGTTGAGATAAGCACTTTTGAACAAATGGCAATATCTTGTGAACCATTGAAGGGATTACACTGAATTTGACATATACTGTGCAGAATCATGTCATAAACAACATATTTCAAAAGCAGAAACCAGCTTGAAGAAATTCAAAAGTTATTATCACTCCTAATCAAAAACGCTTCAACTCGGTGAGATAAGCACTTTTTGAACGAATGGCTATATCTTTTGAACCTGTGAAGGGATTACACTAAATTTGACATATATTGTGCAGAATCATGTCCTACACAACATATTTCAACAGCAGAAACCACCTTGATGAAATTCAAAAGTTATTATCACTCCTAATCAAAAACGCTTCAACTCGATGAGATAAGTAATTTTTGAACGAATGGCTATATCTTTCAAACTTGTTGCTGGATTACACTGAATTTGACTTATATTGTGCAGAATCATGTCCTAAACAACATATTTCAACAGCAGAAACCAGCTTGATGAAATTCAAAAGTTATTGCCACTCCTAATCAAAAATGCTCCAACTCGATGAGATATGCACTTTTTGACCCTATGGCTATATCTTTCAAAAATATAGCTGGATTACACTGAATTTGACTTATATTGTGCAGAATCATGTCCTAAACAACATATTTCAACAGCAGAAAACAGCTTGATGAAATTCAAAAGTTATTATCACTCCTAATCAAAAACGCTTCAACTCGGTGAGATAAGCACTTTTTGAACGAATGGCCATATCTTGTGAACCTGTAAAGGGATTACACTAAATTTGACTTATATTGTGCAGAATCATGTCCTAAACAACATATTTCAACAGCAGAAACCAGCTTGATGAAATTCAAAAGTTATTGCCACTCCTAATCAAAAACGCTCCAACTCGATGAGATCAGCGCTTTTTGACCCTATGGCTATATTTTTCAAACTTGTTGCTGGATTACACTGAATTTGACTTATATTGTGCAGAATCATGTCCTAAACAACATATTCCAACAGCAGAAACCAGCTTGATGAAATTCAAAAGTTATAATCATTCCTAATCAAAAAAGGTTTCAACTCGGTGAGATAAGCCCTTTTTGAACGAATGGCTATATCTTTCTAACCTGTGAAGGGATTACACTAAATTTGACATATATTGTGCAGAATTATGTCCTAAACAACATATTTCAACAGCAGAAACCAGCTTGATGAAATTCAAAAGTTATTGCCACTCCTAATCAAAAACGCTCCAACTCGATGAGATAAGCGCTTTTTGACCCTAAGGCTATATCTTTTAAACTTGTTGCTGGATTACACTGAATTTGACTTATATTGTGCAGAACCATTTCCTTATATTGCATTATTTTTCCTTATATTGTGCAGAATCATTTCTTGTGAACCTGTGAAGGGATTACACTAAATTTGACATATATTGTGCAGACTCATGTCCTAAACAACATATTTCAACAGCAGAAACCAGCTTGATGAAATTCAAAAGTTATTATTACTCCTAATCAAAAACGCTTCAACTCGTTGAGATAAGCACTTTTGAACAAATGGCAATATCTTGTGAACCATTGAAGGGATTACACTGAATTTGACATATACTGTGCAGAATCATGTCATAAACAACATATTTCAAAAGCAGAAACCAGCTTGAAGAAATTCAAAAGTTATTATCACTCCTAATCAAAAACGCTTCAACTCGGTGAGATAAGCACTTTTTGAACAAATGGCTATATCTTGTGAACCTGTGAAGGGATTACACTAAATTTGACATATATTGTGCAGAATCATGTCCTAAACAACATATTTCAACAGCAGAAACCAGCTTGATGAAATTCAAAAGTTATTATCACTCCTAATCAAAAACGCTTCAACTCGGTGAGATAAGCACTTTTTGAACGAATGGCTATATCTTTTGAACCTGTGAAGGGATTACACTAAATTTGACATATATTGTGCAGAAAAATGTCCTAAACAACATATTTCAACAGCAGAAACCAGCTTGATGAAATTCAAAAGTTACTGCCACTCCTAATCAAAAAAGCTCCAACTCGATGAGATAAGCGCTTTTTGACCCTATGGCTATATATTTTAAACTTGTTGCTGGATTACACTGAATTTGACTTATATTGTGCAGAACCATTTCCTTATATTTCCTTATATTTCCTTATATTGTGCAGAATCATTTCTTGTGAACCTGTGAAGGGATCACAATAAATTTGACATATATTGTGCAGACTCATGTCCTAAACAACATATTTCAACAGCAGAAACCAGCTTGATGAAATTCAAAAGTTATTATTACTCCTAATCAAAAACGCTTCAACTCGGTGAGATAAGCACTTTTTGAACGAATGGCTATATCTTGTGAACCTGTGAAGGGATTACACTGAATTTGACTTATATTGTGCAAAATCATGTCCTAAACAACATATTTCAACAGCAGAAACCAGCTTGATGAAATTCAAAAGTTATTATCACTCCTAATCAAAAACGCTTCAACTCGGTGAGATAAGCACTTTTGAACAAATGGCAATATCTTATGAACCTGTGAAGGGATTACACTAAATTTGACATATATTGTGCAGACTCATGTCCTAAACAACATATTTCAACAGCAGAAACTAGCTTGATGAAATTCAAAAGTTATTATCACTCCTAATCAAAAACGCTTCAACTCGGTGAGATAAGCACTTTTGAACAAATGGCAATATCTTGTGAACCATTGAAGGGATTACACTAAATTTGACATATATTGTGCAGAATCATGTCCTAAACAACATATTTCAACAGCAGAAACCACCTTGATGAAATTCAAAAGTTATAATCATTCCTAATCAAAAACGCTCCAACTCAATGAGATAAGCGCTTTTTGACCCTATGGCTATATCTTTTAAAATTGTTGCTGGATTAAACTGAATATGACTTATATTGTGCAGAATAATGTCCTAAACAACATATTTCAACAGCAGAAACCAGCTTGATGAAATTAAAAAGTTATTGCCACTCCTAATCAAAAATGCTCCAACTCGATGAGATATGCACTTTTTGACCCTATGGCTATATCTTTCAAAAATATAGCTGGATTACACTGAATTTGACTTATATTGTGCAGAATCATGTCCTAAACAACATATTTCAACAGCAGAAACCAGCTTGATGAAATTCAAAAGTTATTGCCACTCCTAATCAAAAACGCTCCAACTCGATGAGATCAGCGCTTTTTGACCCTATGGCTATATTTTTCAAACTTGTTGCTGGATTACACTGAATTTGACTTATATTGTGCAGAATCATGTCCTAAACAACATATTCCAACAGCAGAAACCAGCTTGATGAAATTCAAAAGTTATAATCATTCCTAATCAAAAAAGGTTTCAATTCGGTGAGATAAGCCCTTTTTGAACGAATGGCTATATCTTTTGAACCTGTGAAGGGATTACACTAAATTTGACATATATTGTGCAGAATCATGTCCTAAACAACATATTTCAACAGCAGAAACAAGCTTGATGAAATTCAAAAGTTATTGCCACTCCTAATCAAAAACGCTCCAACTCGATGAGATAAGTGCTTTTTGACCCTAAGGCTATATCTTTTAAACTTGTTGCTGGATTACACTGATTTTGACTTATATTATGCAGAACCATTTCCTTATATTGCATTATTTTTCCTTATATTGTGCAGAATCATTTCTTGTGAACCTGTGAAGGGATTACACTAAATTTGACATATATTGTGCAGAATCATGTCCTAAACAACATATTTCAACAGCAGAAACCAGCTTGATGAAATTCAAAAGTTATTGCCACTCCTAATCAAAAAAGCTCCAACTCGATGAGATAAGCGCTTTTTGACCCTATGGCTATATATTTTAAACTTGTTGCTGGATTACACTGAATTTGACTTATATTGTGCAGAACCATTTCCTTATATTTCCTTATATTTCCTTATATTGTGCAGAATCATTTCTTGTGAACCTGTGAAGGGATTACAATAAATTTGACATATATTGTGCAGACTCATGTCCTAAACAACATATTTCAAAAGCAGAAACCAGCTTGATGAAATTCAAAAGTTATTATCACTCCTAATCAAAAACGCTTCAACTCGGTGAGATAACCACTTTTGAACAAATGGCAATATCTTGTGAACCATTGAAGGGATTACACTGAATTTGACATATATTGTGCAGAATCATGTCCTAAACAACATATTTCAACAGCAGAAACCAGCTTGATGAAATTCAAAAGTTATTATCACTCCTAATCAAAAACGCTTCAACTCCGTGAGATAAGCACTTTTTGAACGAATGGCTATATCTTGTGAACCTGTGAAGGGATTACACTAAATTTGACATATATTGTGCAGAATCATGTCCTAAACAACATATTTCAACAGCAGAAACCAGCTTGATGAAATTCAAAAGTTACTATTACTCCTAATCAAAAACGCTTCAATACGGTGAGATAAGCACTTTTTGAACGAATGGCTATATCTTTTGAACCTGTGAAGGGATTACACTAAATTTGACATATATTGTGCAGAATCATGTCCTAAACAACATATTTCAACAGCAGAAACCAGCTTGATAAAATTCAAAAGTTATTGCCACTCCTAATCAAAAACGCTTCAACTCGGTGAGATAAGCACTTTTTGAACAAATGGCTATATCTTGTGAACCATTGAAGGGATTACAGTAAATTTGACATATATGGTGCAGAATCATGTCCTAAACAACATATTTCAACAGCAGAAACCAGCTTGATGTGATTCAAAAGTTATAATCATTCCAATTCAAAAACGCTCCAACTCGATGAGATAAGCGCTTTTTGACCCTTTGGCTATATCTTTTAAAATTGTTGCTGGATTACACTGAATTTGACTTATATTGTGCAAAATCATGTCCTAAACAACATATTTCAACAGCAGAAACCAGCTTGATGAAATTCAAAAGTTATTATCACTCCTAATCAAAAACGCTTCAACTCGGTGAGATAAGCACTTTTTGAACGAATGGCTATATCTTGTGAACCTGTGAAGGGATTACACTAAATTTGACATATATTGTGCAGAATCATGTCATAAACAACATATTTCAACAGCAGAAACCAGCTTGATGAAATTCAAAAGTTATTATCACTCCTAATCAAAAACGCTTCAACTCGGTGAGATAAGCACTTTTGAACGAATGGCTATATCTTTTGAACCTGTGAAGGGATTACACAAAATATGACATATATTGAGCAGAATCATGTCCTAAACAACATATTTCAACAGCAGAAACCAGCTTGATGAAATTCAAAAGTTATTGCCACTCCTAATCAAAAACGCTCCAACTCGATGAGATAAGCGCTTTTTGACCCTATGGCTATATCTTTTAAACTTGTTGCTGGATTCCACTGAATTTGACTTATATTGTGCAGAACCATTTCCTTATATTTCCTTATTTTGTGCAGAATCATTTCTTGTGAACCATTGAAGGGATTACACTAAATTTGACATATATTGTGCAGACTCATGTCCTAAACAACATATTTCAACAGCAGAAACCAGCTTGATGAAATTCAAAAGTTATTATCACTCCTAATAAAAAAACGCTTCAACTCGGTGAGATAAGCACTTTAGAACAAATGGCAATATCTTATGAACCTGTGAAGGGATTACACTAAATTTGACATATATTGTGCAGACTCATGTCCTAAACAACATATTTCAACAGCAGAAACCAGCTTGATGAAATTCAAAAGTTATTATCACTCCTAATCAAAAACGCTTCAACTCGGTGAGATAAGCACTTTTGAACAAATGGCAATATCTTGTGAACCATTGAAGGGATTACACTAAATTTGACATATATTGTGCAGAATCATGTCCTAAACAACATATTTCAACAGCAGAAACCAGCTTGATGAAATTCAAAAGTTATAATCATTCCTAATCAAAAACGCTCCAACTCAATGAGATAAGCGCTTTTTGACCCTATGGCTATATCTTTTAAAATTGTTGCTGGATTACACTGAATATGACTTATATTGTGCAGAATCATGTCCTAAACAACATATTTCAACAGCAGAAACCAGCTTGATGAAATTCAAAAGTTATTGCCACTCCTAATCAAAAATGCTCCAACTCGATGAGATATGCACTTTTTGACCGTATGGCTATATCTTTCAAAAATATAGCTGGATTACACTGAATTTGACTTATATTGTGCAGAATCATGTCCTAAACAACATATTTCAACAGCAGAAACCAGCTTGATGAAATTCAAAAGTTATTGCCACTCCTAATCAAAAACGCTCCAACTCGATGAGATCAGCGCTTTTTGACCCTATGGCTATATTTTTCAAACTTGTTGCTGGATTACACTGAATTTGATTTATATTGTGCAGAATCATGTCCTAAACAACATATTCCAACAGCAGAAACCAGCTTGATGAAATTCAAAAGTTATAATCATTCCTAATCAAAAAAGGTTTCAACTCGGTGAGATAAGCCCTTTTGAACGAATGGCTATATCTTTTGAACCTGTGAAGGGATTACACTAAATTTGACATATATTGTGCAGAATCATGTCCTAAACAACATATTTCAACAGCAGAAACCAGCTTGATGAAATTCAAAAGTTATTGCCACTCCTAATCAAAAACGCTCCAACTCGATGAGATAAGCGCTTTTTGACCCTTAGGCTATATCTTTTAAACTTGTTGCTGGATTACACTGATTTTGACTTATATTATGCAGAACCATTTCCTTATATTGCATTATTTTTCCTTATATTGTGCAGAATCATTTCTTGTGAACCTGTGAAGGGATTACACTAAATTTGACATATATTTTGCAGAATCATGTCCTAAACAACATATTTCAACAGCAGAAACCAGCTTGATGAAATTCAAAAGTTATTGCCACTCCTAATCAAAAAAGCTCCAACTCGATGAGATAAGCGCTTTTTGACCCTATGGCTATATATTTTAAACTTGTTGCTGGATTACACTGAATTTGACTTATATTGTGCAGAACCATTTCCTTATATTTCCTTATATTTCCTTATATTGTGCAGAATCATTTCTTGTGAACCTGTGAAGGGATTACAATAAATTTGACATATATTGTGCAGACTCATGTCCTAAACAACATATTTCAAAAGCAGAAACCAGCTTGATGAAATTCAAAAGTTATTATCACTCCTAATCAAAAACGCTTCAACTCGGTGAGATAACCACTTTTGAACAAATGGCAATATCTTGTGAACCATTGAAGGGATTACACTGAATTTGGACATATATTGTGCAGAATCATGTCCTAAACAACATATTTCAACAGCAGAAACCAGCTTGATGAAATTCAAAAGTTATTATCACTCCTAATCAAAAACGCTTCAACTCGGTGAGATAAGCACTTTTTGAACGAATGGCTATATCTTGTGAACCTGTGAAGGGATTACACTAAATTTGACATATATTGTGCAGAATCATGTCCTAAACAACATATTTCAACAGCAGAAACCAGCTTGATGAAATTCAAAAGTTACTATTACTCCTAATCAAAAACGCTTCAACTCGGTGAGATAAGCACTTTTTGAACGAATGGCTATATCTTTTGAACCTGTGAAGGGATTACACTAAATTTGACATATATTGTGCAGAATCATGTCCTAAACAACATATTTCAACAGCAGAAACCAGCTTGATAAAATTCGAAAGTTATTGCCACTCCTAATCAAAAACGCTTCAACTCGGTGAGATAAGCACTTTTTGAACAAATGGCTATATCTTGTGAACCATTGAAGGGATTACAGTAAATTTGACATATATTGTGCAGAATCATGTCCTAAACAACATATTTCAACAGCAGAAACCAGCTTGATGTGATTCAAAAGTTATAATCATTCCAATTCAAAAACGCTCCAACTCGATGAGATAAGCGCTTTTTGACCCTATGGCTATATCTTTTAAAATTGTTGCTGGATTACACTGAATTTGATTTATATTGTGCAGAATCATGTCCTAAACAACATATTCCAACAGCAGAAACCAGCTTGATGAAATTCAAAAGTTATTATCACTCCTAATCAAAATCGCTTCAACTCGGTGAGATAAGCACTTTTTGAACGAATGGCTATATCTTGTGAACCTGTGAAGGGATTACACTAAATTTGACATATATTGTGCAGACTCATGTCCTAAACAACATATTTCAACAGCAGAAACCAGCTTGATGAAATTCAAAAGTTATTATCACTCCTAATCAAAAACGCTTCAACTCGGTGAGATAAGCACTTTTGAACAAATGGCAATATCTTATGAACCTGTGAAGAGATTACACTAAATTTGACATATATTGTGCAGACTCATGTCCTAAACAACATATTTCAACAGCAGAAACCAGCTTGATGAAATTCAAAAGTTATTATCACTCCTAATCAAAAACGCTTCAACTCGGTGAGATAAGCACTTTTGAACAAATGGCAATATCTTGTGAACCATTGAAGGGATTACACTAAATTTGACATATATTGTGCAGAATCATGTCCTAAACAACATATTTCAACAGCAGAAACCAGCTTGATGAAATTCAAAAGTTATAATCATTCCTAATCAAAAACGCTCCAACTCAATGAGATAAGCGCTTTTTGACCCTATGGCTATATCTTTTAAAATTGTTGCTGGATTACACTGAATATGACTTATATTGTGCAGAATCATGTCCTAAACAACATATTTCAACAGCAGAAACCAGCTTGATGAAATTCAAAAGTTATTGCCACTCCTAATCAAAAATGCTCCAACTCGATGAGATATGCACTTTTTGACCCTATGGCTATATCTTTCAAAAATATAGCTGGATTACACTGAATTTGACTTATATTGTGCAGAATCATGTCCTAAACAACATATTTCAACAGCAGAAAATAGCTTGATGAAATTCAAAAGTTATTATCACTCCTAATCAAAAACGCTTCAACTCGGTGAGATAAGCACTTTTTGAACGAATGGCCATATCTTGTGAACCTGTAAAGGGATTACACTAAATTTGACTTATATTGTGCAGAATCATGTCCTAAACAACATGTTTCAACAGCAGAAACCAGCTTGATGAAATTCAAAAGTTATTGCCACTCCTAATCAAAAACGCTCCAACTCGATGAGATCAGCGCTTTTTGACCCTATGGCTATATTTTTCAAACTTGTTGCTGGATTACACTGAATTTGACTTATATTGTGCAGAATCATGTCCTAAACAACATATTCCAACAGCAGAAACTAGCTTGATGAAATTCAAAAGATATAATCATTCCTAATCAAAAAAGGTTTCAACTCGGTGAGATAAGCCCTTTTTGAACGAATGGCTATATCTTTTGAACCTGTGAAGGGATTACACTAAATTTGACATATATTGTGCAGAATCATGTCCTAAACAACATATTTCAACAGCAGAAACCAGCTTGATGAAATTCAAAAGTTATTGCCACTCCTAATCAAAAACGCTCCAACTCGATGAGATAAGCGCTTTTTGACCCTAAGGCTATATCTTTTAAACTTGTTGCTGGATTACACTGATTTTGACTTATATTGTGCAGAACCATTTCCTTATATTGCATTATTTTTCCTTATATTGTGCAGAATCATTTCTTGTGAACCTGTGAAGGGATTACACTAAATTTGACATATATTGTGCAGACTCATGTCCTAAACAACATATTTCAACAGCAGAAACCAGCTTGATGAAATTCAAAAGTTATTATTACTCCTAATCAAAAACGCTTCAACTCGTTGAGATAAGCACTTTTGAACAAATGGCAATATCTTGTGAACCATTGAAGGGATTACACTGAATTTGACATATACTGTGCAGAATCATGTCATAAACAACATATTTCAAAAGCAGAAACCAGCTTGAAGAAATTCAAAAGTTATTATCACTCCTAATCAAAAACGCTTCAACTCGGTGAGATAAGCACTTTTTGAACAAATGGCTATATCTTGTGAACCTGTGAAGGGATTACACTAAATTTGACATATATTGTGCAGAATCATGTCCTAAACAACATATTTCAACAGCAGAAACCAGCTTGATGAAATTCAAAAGTTATTATCACTCCTAATCAAAAACGCTTCAACTCGGTGAGATAAGCACTTTTTGAACGAATGGCTATATCTTTTGAACCTGTGAAGGGATTACACTAAATTTGACATATATTGTGCAGAATCATGTCCTAAACAACATATTTCAACAGCAGAAACCAGCTTGATGAAATTCAAAAGTTATTGCCACTCCTAATCAAAAAAGCTCCAACTCGATGAGATAAGCGCTTTTTGACCCTATGGCTATATCTTTTAAACTTGTTGCTGGATTACACTGAATTTGACCTATATTGTGCAGAACCATTTCCTTATATTTCCTTATATTTCCTTATATTGTGCAGAATCATTTCTTGTGAACCTGTGAAGGGATTACAATAAATTTGACATATATTGTGCAGACTCATGTTCTTAACAACATATTTCAAAAGCAGAAACCAGCTTGATGAAATTCAAAAGTTATTATCACTCCTAATCAAAAATGCTTCAACTCGGTGAGATAACCACTTTTGAACCAATGGCAATATCTTGTGAACCATTGAAGGGTTTACACTGAATTTGACATATATTGTGCGGAATCATGTCCTAAACAACATATTTCAACAGCAGAAACCAGCCTGATGAAATTCAAAAGTTATTATTACTCCTAATCAAAAACGCTTCAACTCGGTGAGATAAGCACTTTTTGAACGAATGGCTATATCTTTTGAACCTTTGAAGGGATTACACTAAATTTGACATATATTGTGCAGAGTCATGTCCTAAACAACATATTTCAACAGCAGAAACCAACTTGATAAAATTCAAAAGTTATTGCCACTCCTAATCAAAAACGCTTCAACTCGGTGAGATAAGCACTTTTTGAACAAATGGCTATATCTTGTGAACCATTGAAGGGATTACAGTAAATTTGACATATATTGTGCAGAATCATGTCCTAAACAACATATTTCAACAGCAGAAACCAGCTTGATGTGATTCAAAAGTTATAATCATTCCTAATCAAAAACGCTCCAACTCGATGAGATAAGCGCTTTTTGACCCTATGGCTATATCTTTTAAACTTGTTGCTGGATTACACTGAATTTGACTTATATTGTGCAAAATCATGTCCTAAACAACATATTTCAACAGCAGAAACCAGCTTGATGAAATTCAAAAGTTATTATCACTCCTAATCAAAAACGCTTCAACTCGGTGAGATAAGCACTTTTTGAACGAATGGCTATATCTTGTGAACCTGTGAAGGGATTACACTAAATTTGACATATATTGTGCAGACTCATGTCCTAAACAACATATTTCAACAGCAGAAACCACCTTGATGAAATTCAAAAGTTATAATCATTCCTAATCAAAAACGCTCCAACTCAATGAGATAAGCGCTTTTTGACCCTATGGCTATATCTTTTAAAATTGTTGCTGGATTACACTGAATATGACTTATATTGTGCAGAATCATGTCCTAAACAACATATTTCAACAGCAGAAACCAGCTTGATGAAATTCAAAAGTTATTGCCACTCCTAATCAAAAATGCTCCAACTCGATGAGATATGCACTTTTTGACCCTATGGCTATATCTTTCAAAAATATAGCTGGATTACACTGAATTTGACTTATATAGTGCAGAATCATGTCCTAAACAACATATTTCAACAGCAGAAAATAGCTTGATGAAATTCAAAAGTTATTATCACTCCTAATCAAAAACGCTTCAACTCGGTGAGATAAGCACTTTTTGAACGAATGGCCATATCTTGTGAACCTGTAAAGGGATTACACTAAATTTGACTTATATTGTGCAGAATCATGTCCTAAACAACATATTTCAACAGCAGAAACCAGCTTGATGAAATTCAAAAGTTATTGCCACTCCTAATCAAAAACGCTCCAACTCGATGAGATCAGCGCTTTTTGACCCTATGGCTATATTTTTCAAACTTGTTGCTGGATTACACTGAATTTGACTTATATTGTGCAGAATCATGTCCTAAACAACATATTCCAACAGCAGAAACCAGCTTGATGAAATTCAAAAGTTATAATCATTCCTAATCAAAAAAGGTTTCAACTCGGTGAGATAAGCCCTTTTTGAACGAATGGCTATATCTTTTGAACCTGTGAAGGGATTACACTAAATTTGACATGTATTGTGCAGAACCATGTCCTAAACAACATATTTCAACAGCAGAAACCAGCTTGATGAAATTCAAAAGTTATTGCCACTCCTAATCAAAAACGCTCCAACTCGATGAGATAAGCGCTTTTTGACCCTAAGGCTATATCTTTTAAACTTGTTGCTGGATTACACTGAATTTGACTTATATTGTGCAGAACCATTTCCTTATATTTCATTATTTTTCCTTATATTGTGCAGAATCATTTCTTGTGAACCTGTGAAGGGATTACACTAAATTTGACATATATTGTGCAGACTCATGTCCTAAACAACATATTTCAACAGCAGAAACCAGCTTGATGAAATTCAAAAGTTATTATTACTCCTAATCAAAAACGCTTCAACTCGTTGAGATAAGCACTTTTGAACAAATGGCAATATCTTGTGAACCATTGAAGGGATTACACTGAATTTGACATATACTGTGCAGAATCATGTCATAAACAACATATTTCAAAAGCAGAAACCAGCTTGAAGAAATTCAAAAGTTATTATCACTCCTAATCAAAAACGCTTCAACTCGGTGAGATAAGCACTTTTTGAACAAATGGCTATATCTTGTGAACCTGTGAAGGGATTACACTAAATTTGCCATATATTGTGCAGAATCATGTCCTAAACAACATATTTCAACAGCAGAAACCAGCTTGATGAAATTCAAAAGTTATTATCACTCCTAATCAAAAACGCTTCAACTCGGTGAGATAAGCACTTTTTGAACGAATGGCTATATCTTTTGAACCTGTGAAGGGATTACACTAAATTTGACATATATTGTGCAGAATCATGTCCTAAACAACATATTTCAACAGCAGAAACCAGCTTGATGAAATTCAAAAGTTATTGCCACTCCTAATCAAAAAAGCTCCAACTCGATGAGATAAGCGCTTTTTGACCCTATGGCTATATCTTTTAAACTTGTTGCTGGATTACACTGAATTTGACTTATATTGTGCAGAACCATTTCCTTATATTTCCTTATATTTCCTTATATTGTGCAGAATCATTTCTTGTGAACCTGTGAAGGGATTACAATAAATTTGACTTATATAGTGCAGAATCATGTCCTAAACAACATATTTCAACAGCAGAAACCAGCTTGATGAAATTCAAAAGTTATTATCACTCCTATTCAAAAACGCTTGAACTCGGTGAGATAAGCACTTTTGAACAAATGGCAATATCTTATGAACCTGTGAAGGGATTACACTAAATTTGACATATATTGTGCAGACTCATGTCCTAAACAACATATTTCAACAGCAGAAACCAGCTTGATGAAATTCAAAAGTTATTATCACTCCTAATCAAAAACGCTTCAACTCGGTGAGATAAGCACTTTTGAACAAATGGCAATATCTTGTGAACTATTGAAGGGATTACACTAAATTTGACATATATTGTGCAGAATCATGTCCTAAACAACATATTTCAACAGCAGAAACCACCTTGATGAAATTCAAAAGTTATAATCATTCCTAATCAAAAACGCTCCAACTCAATGAGATAAGCGCTTTTTGACCCTATGGCTATATCTTTTAAAATTGTTGCTGGATTACACTGAATATGACTTATATTGTGCAGAATCATGTCCTAAACAACATATTTCAACAGCAGAAACCAGCTTGATGAAATTCAAAAGTTATTGCCACTCCTAATCAAAAATGCTCCAACTCAATGAGATATGCACTTTTTGACCCTATGGCTATATCTTTCAAAAATATAGCTGGATTACACTGAATTTGACTTATATAGTGCAGAATCATGTCCTAAACAACATATTTCAACAGCAGAAAATAGCTTGATGAAATTCAAAAGTTATTATCACTCCTAATCAAAAACGCTTCAACTCGGTGAGATAAGCACTTTTTGAACGAATGGCCATATCTTGTGAACCTGTAAAGGGATTACACTAAATTTGACTTATATTGTGCAGAATCATGTCCTAAACAACATATTTCAACAGCAGAAACCAGCTTGATGAAATTCAAAAGTTATTGCCACTCCTAATCAAAAACTCTCCAACTCGATGAGATCAGCGCTTTTTGACCCTATGGCTATATTTTTCAAACTTGTTGCTGGATTACACTGAATTTGACTTATATTGTGCAGAATCATGTCCTAAACAACATATTCCAACAGCAGAAACCAGCTTGATGAAATTCAAAAGTTATAATCATTCCTAATCAAAAAAGGTTTCAACTCGGTGAGATAAGCCCTTTTTGAACGAATGGCTATATCTTTTGAACCTGTGAAGGGATTACACTAAATTTGACATGTATTGTGCAGAACCATGTCCTAAACAACATATTTCAACAGCAGAAACCAGCTTGATGAAATTCAAAAGTTATTGCCACTCCTAATCAAAAACGCTCCAACTCGATGAGATAAGCGCTTTTTGACCCTAAGGCTATATCTTTTAAACTTGTTGCTGGATTACACTGAATTTGACTTATATTGTGCAGAACCATTTCCTTATATTGCATTATTTTTCCTTATATTGTGCAGAATCATTTCTTGTGAACCTGTGAAGGGATTACACTAAATTTGACATATATTGTGCAGACTCATGTCCTAAACAACATATTTCAACAGCAGAAACCAGCTTGATGAAATTCAAAAGTTATTATTACTCCTAATCAAAAACGCTTCAACTCGTTGAGATAAGCACTTTTGAACAAATGGCAATATCTTGTGAACCATTGAAGGGATTACACTGAATTTGACATATACTGTGCAGAATCATGTCATAAACAACATATTTCAAAAGCAGAAACCAGCTTGAAGAAATTCAAAAGTTATTATCACTCCTAATCAAAAACGCTTCAACTCGGTGAGATAAGCACTTTTTGAACAAATGGCTATATCTTGTGAACCTGTGAAGGGATTACACTAAATTTGCCATATATTGTGCAGAATCATGTCCTAAACAACATATTTCAACAGCAGAAACCAGCTTGATGAAATTCAAAAGTTATTATCACTCCTAATCAAAAACGCTTCAACTCGGTGAGATAAGCACTTTTTGAACGAATGGCTATATCTTTTGAACCTGTGAAGGGATTACACTAAATTTGACATATATTGTGCAGAATCATGTCCTAAACAACATATTTCAACAGCAGAAACCAGCTTGATGAAATTCAAAAGTTATTGCCACTCCTAATCAAAAAAGCTCCAACTCGATGAGATAAGCGCTTTTTGACCCTATGGCTATATCTTTTAAACTTGTTGCTGGATTACACTGAATTTGACTTATATTGTGCAGAACCATTTCCTTATATTTCCTTATATTTCCTTATATTGTGCAGAATCATTTCTTGTGAACCTGTGAAGGGATTACAATAAATTTGACTTATATAGTGCAGAATCATGTCCTAAACAACATATTTCAACAGCAGAAACCAGCTTGATGAAATTCAAAAGTTATTATCACTCCTATTCAAAAACGCTTGAACTCGGTGAGATAAGCACTTTTGAACAAATGGCAATATCTTATGAACCTGTGAAGGGATTACACTAAATTTGACATATATTGTGCAGACTCATGTCCTAAACAACATATTTCAACAGCAGAAACCAGCTTGATGAAATTCAAAAGTTATTATCACTCCTAATCAAAAACGCTTCAACTCGGTGAGATAAGCACTTTTGAACAAATGGCAATATCTTGTGAACTATTGAAGGGATTACACTAAATTTGACATATATTGTGCAGAATCATGTCCTAAACAACATATTTCAACAGCAGAAACCACCTTGATGAAATTCAAAAGTTATAATCATTCCTAATCAAAAACGCTCCAACTCAATGAGATAAGCGCTTTTTGACCCTATGGCTATATCTTTTAAAATTGTTGCTGGATTACACTGAATATGACTTATATTGTGCAGAATCATGTCCTAAACAACATATTTCAACAGCAGAAACCAGCTTGATGAAATTCAAAAGTTATTGCCACTCCTAATCAAAAATGCTCCAACTCAATGAGATATGCACTTTTTGACCCTATGGCTATATCTTTCAAAAATATAGCTGGATTACACTGAATTTGACTTATATAGTGCAGAATCATGTCCTAAACAACATATTTCAACAGCAGAAAATAGCTTGATGAAATTCAAAAGTTATTATCACTCCTAATCAAAAACGCTTCAACTCGGTGAGATAAGCACTTTTTGAACGAATGGCCATATCTTGTGAACCTGTAAAGGGATTACACTAAATTTGACTTATATTGTGCAGAATCATGTCCTAAACAACATATTTCAACAGCAGAAACCAGCTTGATGAAATTCAAAAGTTATTGCCACTCCTAATCAAAAACGCTCCAACTCGATGAGATCAGCGCTTTTTGACCCTATGGCTATATTTTTCAAACTTGTTGCTGGATTACACTGAATTTGACTTATATTGTGCAGAATCATGTCCTAAACAACATATTCCAACAGCAGAAACCAGCTTGATGAAATTCAAAAGTTATAATCATTCCTAATCAAAAAAGGTTTCAACTCGGTGAGATAAGCCCTTTTTGAACGAATGGCTATATCTTTTGAACCTGTGAAGGGATTACACTAAATTTGACATATATTGTGCAGAATCATGTCCTAAACAACATATTTCAACAGCAGAAACCAGCTTGATGAAATTCAAAAGTTATTGCCACTCCTAATCAAAAACGCTCCAACTCGATGAGATAAGCGCTTTTTGACCCTAAGGCTATATCTTTTAAACTTGTTGCTGGATTACACTGAATTTGACTTATATTGTGCAGAACATTTCCTTATATTGCATTATATTTCCTTATATTGTGCAGAATCATTTCTTGTGAACCTGTGAAGGGATTACACTAAATTTGACATATATTGTGCAGACTCATGTCCTAAACAACATATTTCAACAGCAGAAACCAGCTTGATGAAATTCAAAAGTTATTATCACTCCTAATCAAAAACGCTTCAATTCGGTGAGATAAGCACTTTTTGAACGAATGGCTATATCTTGTGAACCTGTGAAGGGATTACACTAAATTTGACATATATTGTGCAGAATAATGTCCTAAACAACATATTTCAACAGCAGAAACCAGCTTGATGAAATTCAAAAGTTATTATTACTCCTAATCAAAAACGCTTCAACTCGGTGAGATAAGCACTTTTTGAACGAATGGCTATATCTTTTGAACCTGTGAAGGGATTACACTAACTTTGACATATATTGTGCAGAATCATGTCCTAAACAAAATATTTCAACAGCAGAAACCAGCTTGATAAAATTCAAAAGTTATTGCCACTCCTAATCAAAAACGCTTCAACTCGGTGAGATAAGCACTTTTTGAACAAATGGCTATATCTTGTGAACCATTGAAGGGATTACAGTAAATTTGACATATATTGTGCAGAATCATGTCCTAAACAACATATTTCAACAGCAGAAACCAGCTTGATGAAATTCAAAAGTTATTGCCACTCCTAATCAAAAATGCTCCAACTCGATGAGATAAGCACTTTTTGACCCTATGGCTATATCTTTCAAAAATATAGCTGGATTACACTGAATTTGACTTATATTGTGCAGAATCATGTCCTAAACAACATATTTCAACAGCAGAAACCACCTTGATGAAATTCAAAAGTTATTATCACTCCTAATCAAAAACGCTCCAACTCGATGAGATAAGGTCTTTTTGAACGAACTGCTATATCTTTCAAACTTGTTGCTGGATTACACTGAATTTGACTTATATTGTGCAGAATCATGTCCTAAACAACATATTTCAACAGCAGAAACCAGCTTGATGAAATTCAAAAGTTATTTCCACTCCTAATCAAAAACGCTCCAACTCATTGAGATAAGCACTTTTTGAACGAATGGCTATATCTTGTGAACCTGTGAAGGGATTACTCTAAATTTGACATATATTGTGCAGAATCATGTCCTAAACAACATATTCCAACAGCAGAAACCAGCTTGATGAAATTCAAAAGTTATTATCACTCCTAACCAAAAACGCTTCAACTCGGTGATATAAGCGCTTTTTGAACGAATGGCTATATCTTTCAAACTTGTTGCTGGATTACACTGAATTTGACTTATATTGTGCAGAATCATGTCCTAAACAACATATATCAACAGCAGAAACTACCTTGATTAAATTCAAAAGTTATTATCACTCCTAATCAAAAACGCTTCAACTCGGTGAGATAAGCACTTTTTGAACGAATGGCTATATCTTGTGAACCTGTGATGGGATTACACTAAATTTGACATATATTGTGCAGAATCATGTCCTAAACAACATATTTCAATAGCAGAAACCAGCTTGATGAAATTCAAAAGTTATTATGACTCCTAATCAAAAACGCTTCAACTCGGTGAGATAAGCACTTTTTGAACAAATTGCTATATCTTTTGAACCTGTGAAGGGATTACACTAAATTTGACATATATTGTGCAGAATCATGTCCTAAACAACATATTTCAACAGCAGAAACCAGCTTGATGAAATTCAAAAGTTATTATTACTCCTAATCAAAAACGCTTCAACTCGGTGAGATAAGCACTTTTTGAACGAATTGCTATATCTTTTGAACCTGTGAAGGGATTACACTAAATTTGACATATATTGTGCAGAATCATGTCCTAAACAACATATTTCAACAGCAGAAACCAGCTTGATGAAATTCAAAAGTTAAAATCATTCCTAATCAAAAACGCTCCAACTCAATGAGATAAGCGCTTTTTGTCACTATGGCTATATCTTTTAGAATTGTTGCTGGATTACACTGAATATGAAATTGTGCAGAATCATGTCCTAAACAACATATTTCAATAGCAGAAACCACCTTGATGAAATTCAAAAGTTATTGCCACTCCTAATCAAAAACTCATCAACTCGGTGAGATAAGCACTTTTTGAACGAATGGCTATATCTCATGAACCTGTGAAGGGATTACACTAAATTTGACATATATTGTGCAGAATCATGTCCTAAACAACATATTTCAAGAGCAGAAACCAGCTTGATGAAATTCAAAAGTTATTATCACTCCTAATCAAAAACGCTTCAACTCGATGAGATAAGCACTTTTTAACCTTATGGCTATATCTTTAAAAAATATAGCTGGATTACACTGAATTTGACTTATATAGTGCAGAATCATGTCCTAAACAACATATTTCAACAGCAGAAACCAGCTTGATGAAATTCAAAAGTTATTATCACTCCTAATCAAAACGCTTCAACTCGGTGAGATAAGCACTTTTTGAACTAATGGCTATATCTTGTGAACCATTGAAGGGATTGCACTAAATTTGACATATATTGTGCAAAATCATGTCCTAAACAACATATTTCAACAGCAGAAACCAGCTTGATGAAATTCAAAAGTTAAAATCATTCCTAATCAAAAACGCTCCAACTCGATGAGATAAGCACTTTTTGACCCTATGGCTATATCTTTTAAACTTGTTGCTGGATTACACTGAATTTGACTTATATTGTGCAGAATCATATCCTAAACAACATATTTCAACAGCAGAAACCACCTTGATGAAATTCAAAAGTCATTATCACTCCTAATCAAAAACGCTTCAACTCGGTGAGATAAGCACTTTTTGAACGAATGGCTATATCTTGTGAACCTGTGAAGGGATTACACTAAGTTTGACATATATTGTGCAGAATCATGTCCTAAACAACATATTTCAACAACAGAAACCACCTTGATGAAATTCAAAAGTTATTATCACTCCTAATCAAAAACGCTCCAACTCGATGAGATAAGCGCTTTTTGAACGAATGGCTATATCTTTCAAACTTGTTGCTGGATTACACTGACTTTGACTTATATTGTGCAGAATCATGTCCTAAACAACATATTTCAACAGCAGAAACCAGCTTGATGAAATTCAAAAGTTATTGCCACTCCTAATCAAAAACGCTTCAACTCGGTGAGATAAGCACTTTTTGAACGAATGGCTATATCTTGTGAACCTGTAAAGGGATTACACTAAATTTGACATATATTGTGCAGAATAATGTCCTAAACAACATATTTCAACAGAAGAAACCACCTTGATGAAATTCAAAAATTATTGCCACTCCTAATCAAAAATGCTCCAACTCGATGAGATAAGCACTTTTTGACCCTATGGCTATATCTTTCAAAAATATAGCTGGATTACACTGAATTTGACTTATATTGTGATGAATCATGTCCTAAACAACATATTTCAACAGCAGAAACTAGCTTGATGAAATTCAAAAGTTATTATCACTCCTAATCAAAAACGCTTCAACTCGGTGAGATAAGCACTTTTTGAACGAATGGCCATATCTTGTGAACCTGTAAAGGGATTACACTAAATTTGACTTATATTGTGCAGAATCATGTCCTAAACAACATATTTCAACAGCAGAAACCAGCTTGATGAAATTCAAAAGTTATTGCCACTCCTAATCAAAAACGCTCCAACTCGATGAGATCAGCGCTTTTTGACCCTATGGCTATATTTTACCAAACTTGTTGCTGGATTACACTGAATTTGACTTATATTGTGCAGAATCATGTCCTAAACAACATATTTCAACAGCAGAAACCAGCTTGATGAAATTCAAAAGTTATTGCCACTCCTAATCAAAAACGCTCCAACTCGATGAGATCAGCGCTTTTAGACACTATGGCTATATTTTTCAAAGTTGTTGCTGGATTACACTGAATTTGACTTATATTGTGGAGAATCATGTCCTAAGCAACATATTTCAACAGCAGAAACCAGCTTGATAAAAAAAAAAAAGTTATTATCACTCCTAATCAAAAACACTTCAACTCGGTGAGATAAGCACTTTTTGAATGAATGGCTATATCTATTGAACCTGTGAAGGGATTACACTAAATTTGACATATATTGTGCAGAATCATGTCCTAAACAACATATTTCAACAGCAGAAACCAGCTTGATGAAATTCAAAAGTTATTGCCACTCCTTATCAAAAACGCTCCAACTCGATGAGAAAAGCGCTTTTTGACCCTAAGGGTACATCTTTTAAACTTGTTGCTGTATTACACTGAATTTGACTTATATTGTGCAGAACCATTTCCTTATATTGCCTTATATTTCCTTATATTGTGCAGAATCATTTCTTGTGAACCTGTGAAGGGATTACACTAAATTTGACATATATTGTGCAGACTCATGTCCTAAACAACATATTTCAACAGCAGAAACCAGCTTGATGAAATTCAAAAGTTATTATTACTCCTAATCAAAAACGCTTCAACTCGGTGAGATAAGCACTTTTTGAACGAATTGCTATATCTTGTGAAGCTGTGAAGGGATTACACTAAATTTGACATATATTGTGCAGAATCATGTCCTAAACAACAAATTTCAACAGCAGAAACCAGCTTTATGAAATTCAAAAGTTATTGCCACTCCTAATCAAAAACGCTCCAACTCGATGAGATAAGCGCTTTTTGACCCTATGGCTATATCTTTTAAACTTGTTGCTGGATTACACTGAATTTGACTTATATTGTGCAGAACCATTTCCTAATATTTCCTTATATTTCCTTATATTGTGCAGAATCATTTCTTGTGAACCTGTGAAGGGATGACACTAAATTTGACATATATTGTGCAGACTCATGTCCTAAACAACATATTTCAACAGCAGAAACAAGCTTGATGAAATTCAAAAGTTATTATCACTCCTAATCAAAAACGCTTCAACTCGGTGAGATAAGCACTTTTTGAACGAATGGCTATATCTTGTGAACCTGTGAAGGGATTACACTAAATTTGACATATAATGTACAGACTCATGTCCTAAACAACATATTTCAACAGCAGAAACCAGCTTGATGAAATTCAAAAGTTATTATCACTCCTAATCAAAAACGCTTCAACTCGGTGAGATAAGCACTTTTTGAACAAATGGCTATATCTTTTGAACCTGTGAAGGGATTACACTAAATTTGACTTATATTGTGCAGAATCATGTCCTAAACAACATATTTCAACAGCAGAAACCAGCTTGATAAAATTCAAAAGTTATTGCCACTCCTAATCAAAAACGCTTCAACTCAGTGAGATAAGCACTTTTTGAACGAATGGCTATATCTTGTGAACCATTGAAGGGTTTACAGTAAATTTGACATATATTGTGGAGAATCATGTCCTAAACAACATATATCAACAGCAGAAACCAGCTTGATGAAATTCAAAAGTTATTATCACTCCTAGTCAAAAACGCTCCAACTCAATGAGATAAGCACTTTTTGTCCCTATGGCTATATCTTTTAAAATTGTTGCTGGATTACACTGAATATGAAATTGTGCAGAATCATGTCCTAAACAACATATTTCAACAGCAGAAACCAGCTTGATGAAATTCAAAAGTTATTATCTCTCCTAATCAAAAACGCTTCAACTCGATGAGATAAGCACTTTTTAACCTTATGGCTATATCTTTAAAAAATATAGCTGGATTACACTGAATTTGACTTATATAGTGCAGAATCATGTCCTAAACAACATATTTCAACAGCAGAAACCAGCTTGATGAAATTCAAAAGTTATTATCACTCCTAATCAAAACGCTTCAACTCGGTGAGATAAGCACTTTTTGAACTAATGGCTATATCTTGTGAACCATTGAAGGGATTACACTAAGTTTGACATATATTGTGCAGAATCATGTCCTAAACAACATATTTCAACAACAGAAACCACCTTGATGAAATTCAAAAGTTATTATCACTCCTAATCAAAAACGCTCCAACTCGATGAGATAAGCGCTTTTTGAACGAATGGCTATATCTTTCAAACTTGTTGCTGGATTACACTGAATTTGACTTATATTGTGCAGAATCATGTCCTAAACAACATATTTCAACAGCAGAAACCAGCTTGATGAAATTCAAAAGTTATTGCCACTCCTAATCAAAAACGCTTCAACTCGGTGAGATAAGCACTTTTTGAACGAATGGCTATATCTTGTGAACATTTAAAGGGATTACACTAAATTTGACTTATATTGTGCAGAATCATGTCCTAAACAACATATTTCAACAGCAGAAACCAGCTTGATGAAATTCAAAAGTTATTGCCACTCCTTATCAAAAACGCTCCAACTCGATGAGATAAGCGCTTTTTGACCCTATGGCTATATCTTTTAAACTTGTTGCTGGATTACACTGAATTTGACTTATATTGTGCAGAACCATTTCCTAATATTTCCTTGTATTTCCTTATATTGTGCAGAATCATTTCTTGTGAACCTGTGAAGGGATAACACTAAATTTGACATATATTGTGCAGACTCATGTCCTAAACAACATATTTCAACAGCAGAAACAAGCTTGATGAAATTCAAAAGTTATTATCACTCCTAATCAAAAACGCTTCAACTCGGTGAGATAAGCACTTTTTGAACGAATGGCTATATCTTGTGAACCTGTGAAGGGATTACACTAAATTTGACATATAATGTACAGACTCATGTCCTAAACAACATATTTCAACAGCAGAAACCAGCTTGATGAAATTCAAAAGTTATTATCACTCCTAATCAAAAACGCTTCAACTCGGTGAGATAAGCACTTTTTGAACAAATGGCTATATCTTTTGAACCTGTGAAGGGATTACACTAAATTTGACTTATATTGTGCAGAATCATGTCCTAAACAACATATTTCAACAGCAGAAACCAGCTTGATAAAATTCAAAAGTTATTGCCACTCCTAATCAAAAACGCTTCAACTCAGTGAGATAAGCACTTTTTGAACGAATGGCTATATCTTGTGAACCATTGAAGGGTTTACAGTAAATTTGACATATATTGTGCAGAATCATGTCCTAAACAACATATATCAACAGCAGAAACCAGCTTGATGAAATTCAAAAGTTATTATCACTCCTAATCAAAAACGCTCCAACTCAATGAGATAAGCGCTTTTTGTCCCTATGGCTATATCTTTTAAAATTGTTGCTGGATTACACTGAATATGAAATTGTGCAGAATCATGTCCTAAACAACATATTTCAATAGCAGAAACCACCTTGATGAAATTCAAAAGTTATTGCCGCTCCTAATCAAAAACTCTTCAACTCGGTGAGATAAGCACTTTTTGAACGAATGGCTATATCTCATGAACCTGTGAAGGGATTACACTAAATTTGACATATATTGTGCAGAATCATGTCCGAAACAACATATTTCAACAGCAGAAACCAGCTTGATGAAATTCAAAAGTTATTATCTCTCCTAATCAAAAACGCTTCAACTCGATGAGATAAGCACTTTTTAACCTTATGGCTATATCTTTAAAAAATATAGCTGGATTACACTGAATTTGACTTATATAGTGCAGAATCATGTCCTAAACAACATATTTCAACAGCAGAAACCAGCTTGATGAAATTCAAAAGTTATTATCACTCCTAATCAAAACGCTTCAACTCGGTGAGATAAGCACTTTTTGAACTAATGGCTATATCTTGTGAACCATTGAAGGGATTGCACTAAATTTGACTATTATTATGCAAAATCATGTCCTAAACAACATATTTCAACAGCAGAAACCAGCTTGATGAAATTCAAAAGTTAAAATCATTCCTAATCAAAAACGCTCCAACTCGATGAGATAAGCACTTTTTGACCCTATGGCTATATCTTTTAAACTTGTTGCTGGATTACACTGAATTTGACTTATATTGTGCAGAATCATATCCTAAACAACATATTTCAACAGCAGAAACCACCTTGATGAAATTCAAAAGTCATTATCACTCCTAATCAAAAACGCTTCAACTCGGTGAGATAAGCACTTTTTGAACGAATGGCTATATCTTGTGAACCTGTGAAGGGATTACACTAAGTTTGACATATATTGTGCAGAATCATGTCCTAAACAACATATTTCAACAACAGAAACCACCTTGATGAAATTCAAAAGTTATTATCACTCCTAATCAAAAACGCTCCAACTCGATGAGATAAGCGCTTTTTGAACGAATGGCTATATCTTTCAAACTTGTTGCTGGATTACACTGAATTTGACTTATATTGTGCAGAATCATGTCCTAAACAACATATTTCAACAGCAGAAAACCAGCTTGATGAAATTCAAAAGTTATTGCCACTCCTAATCAAAAACGCTTCAACTCGGTGAGATAAGCACTTTTTGAACGAATGGCTATATCTTGTGAACATGTAAAGGGATTACACTAAATTTGACTTATATTGTGCAGAATCATGTCCTAAACAACATATTTCAACAGCAGAAACCAGCTTGATGAAATTCAAAAGTTATTGCCACTCCTAATCAAAAACGCTCCAACTCGATGAGATCAGCGCTTTTTGAGCCTATGGCTATATTTTACCAAACTTGTTGCTGGATTACACTGAATTTGACTTATATTGTGCAGAATCAGGTCCTATACAACATATTTCAACAGCAGAAACCAGCTTGATGAAATTCAAAAGTTATTGCCACTCCTAATCAAAAATGCTCCAACTCGATGAGATAAGCACTTTTTGACCCTATGGCTATATCTTTCTAAAATATAGCTGGATTACACTGAATTTGACTTATATTGTGCAGAATCATGTCCTAAACAACATATTTCAACAGCAGAAACCACCTTGATGAAATTCAAAAGTTATTGCCACTCCTAATCAAAAACGCTTCAACTCGGTGAGATAAGCACTTTTTGAACGGATGGCTATATCTTATGAACCTGTGAAGGGATTACACTAAATTTGACATATATTGTGCAGAATCATGTCCTAAACAACATATTTCAACAGCAGAAACCAGCTTGATGAAATTCAAAAGTGATTATCACTCCTAATCAAAAACGCTTCAACTCGATGAGATAAGCACTTTTTAACCTTATGGCTATATCTTTAAAAAATATAGCTGGATTACACTGAATTTGACTTATATTGTGCAGAATCATATCCTAAACAACATATTTCAACAGCAGAAACCACCTTGATGAAATTCAGAAGTTATTATCACTCCTAATCAAAAACGCTTCAACTCGGTGAGATAAGCACTTTTTGAACGAATGGCTATATCTTGTGAAACTGTGAGGGGATTACACTAAGTTTGACATATATTGTGCAGAATCATGTCCTAAACAACATATTTCAACAGCAGAAACCACCTTGATGAAATTCAAAAGTTATTATCACTCCTAATCAAAAACGCTCAAACTCGATGAGATAAGGTCTTTTTGAACGAACTGCTATATCTTTCAAACTTGTTGCTGGATTACACTGAATTTGACTTATATTGTGCAGAATCATGTCCTAAACAACATATTTCAACAGCAGAAACCAGCTTGATGAAATTCAAAAGTTATTTCCACTCCTAATCAAAAACGCTCCAACTCATTGAGATAAGCACTTTTTGAACGAATGGCTATATCTTGTGAACCTGTGAAGGGATTACTCTAAATTTGACATATATTGTGCAGAATCATGTCCTAAACAACATATTCCAACAGCAGAAACCAGCTTGATGAAATTCAAAAGTTATTATCACTCCTAACCAAAAACGCTTCAACTCGGTGATATAAGCGCTTTTTGAACGAATGGCTATATCTTTCAAACTTGTTGCTGGATTACACTGAATTTGACTTATATTGTGCAGAATCATGTCCTAAACAACATATATCAACAGCAGAAACTACCTTGATTAAATTCAAAAGTTATTATCACTCCTAATCAAAAACGCTTCAACTCGGTGAGATAAGCACTTTTTGAACGAATGGCTATATCTTGTGAACCTGTGAAGGGATTACACTAAATTTGACATATATTGTGCAGAATCATGTCCTAAACAACATATTTCAATAGCAGAAACCAGCTTGATGAAATTCAAAAGTTATTATGACTCCTAATCAAAAACGCTTCAACTCGGTGAGATAAGCACTTTTTGAACAAATTGCTATATCTTTTGAACCTGTGAAGGGATTACACTAAATTTGACATATATTGTGCAGAATCATGTCCTAAACAACATATTTCAACAGCAGAAACCAGCTTGATGAAATTCAAAAGTTATTATTACTCCTAATCAAAAACGCTTCAACTCGGTGAGATAAGCACTTTTTGAACGAATTGCTATATCTTTTGAACCTGTGAAGGGATTACACTAAATTTGACATATATTGTGCAGAATCATGTCCTAAACAACATATTTCAACAGCAGAAACCAGCTTGATGAAATTCAAAAGTTAAAATCATTCCTAATCAAAAACGCTCCAACTCAATGAGATAAGCGCTTTTTGTCCCTATGGCTATATCTTTTAGAATTGTTGCTGGATTACACTGAATATGAAATTGTGCAGAATCATGTCCTAAACAACATATTTCAATAGCAGAAACCACCTTGATGAAATTCAAAAGTTATTGCCACTCCTAATCAAAAACTCATCAACTCGGTGAGATAAGCACTTTTTGAACGAATGGCTATATCTCATGAACCTGTGAAGGGATTACACTAAATTTGACATATATTGTGCAGAATCATGTCCTAAACAACATATTTCAAGAGCAGAAACCAGCTTGATGAAATTCAAAAGTTATTATCACTCCTAATCAAAAACGCTTCAACTCGATGAGATAAGCACTTTTTAACCTTATGGCTATATCTTTAAAAAATATAGCTGGATTACACTGAATTTGACTTATATAGTGCAGAATCATGTCCTAAACAACATATTTCAACAGCAGAAACCAGCTTGATGAAATTCAAAAGTTATTATCACTCCTAATCAAAACGCTTCAACTCGGTGAGATAAGCACTTTTTGAACTAATGGCTATATCTTGTGAACCATTGAAGGGATTGCACTAAATTTGACATATATTGTGCAAAATCATGTCCTAAACAACATATTTCAACAGCAGAAACCAGCTTGATGAAATTCAAAAGTTAAAATCATTCCTAATCAAAAACGCTCCAACTCGATGAGATAAGCACTTTTTGACCCTATGGCTATATCTTTTAAACTTGTTGCTGGATTACACTGAATTTGACTTATATTGTGCAGAATCATATCCTAAACAACATATTTCAACAGCAGAAACCACCTTGATGAAATTCAAAAGTCATTATCACTCCTAATCAAAAACGCTTCAACTCGGTGAGATAAGCACTTTTTGAACGAATGGCTATATCTTGTGAACCTGTGAAGGGATTACACTAATTTTGACATATATTGTGCAGAATCATGTCCTAAACAACATATTTCAACAACAGAAACCACCTTGATGAAATTCAAAAGTTATTATCACTCCTAATCAAAAACGCTCCAACTCGATGAGATAAGCGCTTTTTGAACGAATGGCTATATCTTTCAAACTTGTTGCTGGATTACACTGAATTTGACTTATATTGTGCAGAATCATGTCCTAAACAACATATTTCAACAGCAGAAACCAGCTTGATGAAATTCAAAAGTTATTGCCACTCCTAATCAAAAACGCTTCAACTCGGTGAGATAAGCACTTTTTGAACGAATGGCTATATCTTGTGAACCTGTAAAGGGATTACACTAAATTTGACATATATTGTGCAGAATAATGTCCTAAACAACATATTTCAACAGAAGAAACCACCTTGATGAAATTCAAAAATTATTGCCACTCCTAATCAAAAATGCTCCAACTCGATGAGATAAGCACTTTTTGACCCTATGGCTATATCTTTCAAAAATATAGCTGGATTACACTGAATTTGACTTATATTGTGATGAATCATGTCCTAAACAACATATTTCAACAGCAGAAACTAGCTTGATGAAATTCAAAAGTTATTATCACTCCTAATCAAAAACGCTTCAACTCGGTGAGATAAGCACTTTTTGAACGAATGGCCATATCTTGTGAACCTGTAAAGGGATTACACTAAATTTGACTTTTATTGTGCAGAATCATGTCCTAAACAACATATTTCAACAGCAGAAACCAGCTTGATGAAATTCAAAAGTTATTGCCACTCCTAATCAAAAACGCTCCAACTCGATGAGATCAGCGCTTTTTGACCCTATGGCTATATTTTACCAAACTTGTTGCTGGATTACACTGAATTTGACTTATATTGTGCAGAATCATGTCCTAAACAACATATTTCAACAGCAGAAACCAGCTTGATGAAATTCAAAAGTTATTGCCACTCCTAATCAAAAACGCTCCAACTCGATGAGATCAGCGCTTTTAGACACTATGGCTATATTTTTCAAAGTTGTTGCTGGATTACACTGAATTTGACTTATATTGTGGAGAATCATGTCCTAAGCAACATATTTCAACAGCAGAAACCAGCTTGATAAAAAAAAAAAAAGTTATTATCACTCCTAATCAAAAACACTTCAACTCGGTGAGATAAGCACTTTTTGAATGAATGGCTATATCTATTGAACCTGTGAAGGGATTACACTAAATTTGACATATATTGTGCAGAATCATGTCCTAAACAACATATTTCAACAGCAGAAACCAGCTTGATGAAATTCAAAAGTTATTATTACTCCTAATCAAAAACGCTTCAACTCGGTGAGATAAGCACTTTTTGAACGAATTGCTATATCTTGTGAAGCTGTGAAGGGATTACACTAAATTTGACATATATGGTGCAGAATCATGTCCTAAACAACAAATTTCAACAGCAGAAACCAGCTTTATGAAATTCAAAAGTTATTGCCACTCCTAATCAAAAACGCTCCAACTCGATGAGATAAGCGCTTTTTGACCCTATGGCTATATATTTTAAACTTGTTGCTGGATTACACTGAATTTGACTTATATTGTGCAGAACCATTTCCTAATATTTCCTTATATTTCCTTATATTGTGCAGAATCATTTCTTGTGAACCTGTGAAGGGATAACACTAAGTTTGACATATATTGTGCAGACTCATGTCCTAAACAACATATTTCAACAGCAGAAACAAGCTTGATGAAATTCAAAAGTTATTATCACTCCTAATCAAAAACGCTTCAACTCGGTGAGATAAGCACTTTTTGAACGAATGGCTATATCTTGTGAACCTGTGAAGGGATTACACTAAATTTGACATATAATGTACAGACTCATGTCCTAAACAACATATTTCAACAGCAGAAACCAGCTTGATGAAATTCAAAAGTTATTATCACTCCTAATCAAAAACGCTTCAACTCGGTGAGATAAGCACTTTTTGAACAAATGGCTATATCTTTTGAACCTGTGAAGGGATTACACTAAATTTGACTTATATTGTGCAGAATCATGTCCTAAACAACATATTTCAACAGCAGAAACCAGCTTGATAAAATTCAAAAGTTATTGCCACTCCTAATCAAAAACGCTTCAACTCAGTGAGATAAGCACTTTTTGAACGAATGGCTATATCTTGTGAACCATTGAAGGGTTTACAGTAAATTTGACATATATTGTGCAGAATCATGTCCTAAACAACATATATCAACAGCAGAAACCAGCTTGATGAAATTCAAAAGTTATTATCACTCCTAATCAAAAACGCTCCAACTCAATGAGATAAGCGCTTTTTGTCCCTATGGCTATATCTTTTAAAATTGTTGCTGGATTACACTGAATATGAAATTGTGCAGAATCATGTCCTAAACAACATATTTCAACAGCAGAAACCAGCTTGATGAAATTCAAAAGTTATTATCTCTCCTAATCAAAAACGCTTCAACTCGATGAGATAAGCACTTTTTAACCTTATGGCTATATCTTTAAAAAATATAGCTGGATTACACTGAATTTGACTTATATAGTGCAGAATCATGTCCTAAACAACATATTTCAACAGCAGAAACCAGCTTGATGAAATTCAAAAGTTATTATCACTCCTAATCAAAACGCTTCAACTCGGTGAGATAAGCACTTTTTGAACTAATGGCTATATCTTGTGAACCATTGAAGGGATTACACTAAGTTTGACATATATTGTGCAGAATCATGTCCTAAACAACATATTTCAACAACAGAAACCACCTTGATGAAATTCAAAAGTTATTATCACTCCTAATCAAAAACGCTCCAACTCGATGAGATAAGCGCTTTTTGAACGAATGGCTATATCTTTCAAACTTGTTGCTGGATTACACTGAATTTGACTTATATTGTGCAGAATCATGTCCTAAACAACATATTTCAACAGCAGAAACCAGCTTGATGAAATTCAAAAGTTATTGCCACTCCTAATCAAAAACGCTTCAACTCGGTGAGATAAGCACTTTTTGAACGAATGGCTATATCTTGTGAACATGTAAAGGGATTACACTAAATTTGACTTATATTGTGCAGAATCATGTCCTAAACAACATATTTCAACAGCAGAAACCAGCTTGATGAAATTCAAAAGTTATTGCCACTCCTTATCAAAAACGCTCCAACTCGATGAGATAAGCGCTTTTTGACCCTATGGCTATATCTTTTAAACTTGTTGCTGGATTACACTGAATTTGACTTATATTGTGCAGAACCATTTCCTAATATTTCCTTATATTTCCTTATATTGTGCAGAATCATTTCTTGTGAACCTGTGAAGGGATTACACTAAATTTGACATATATTGTGCAGACTCATGTCCTAAACAACATATTTCAACAGCAGAAACAAGCTTGATGAAATTCAAAAGTTATTATCACTCCTAATCAAAAACGCTTCAACTCGGTGAGATAAGCACTTTTTGAACGAATGGCTATATCTTGTGAACCTGTGAAGGGATTACACTAAATTTGACATAAAATGTACAGACTCATGTCCTAAACAACATATTTCAACAGCAGAAACCAGCTTGATGAAATTCAAAAGTTATTATCACTCCTAATCAAAAACGCTTCAACTCGGTGAGATAAGCACTTTTTGAACAAATGGCTATATCTTTTGAACCTGTGAAGGGATTACACTAAATTTGACTTATATTGTGCAGAATCATGTCCTAAACAACATATTTCAACAGCAGAAACCAGCTTGATAAAATTCAAAAGTTATTGCCACTCCTAATCAAAAACGCTTCAACTCAGTGAGATAAGCACTTTTTGAACGAATGGCTATATCTTGTGAACCATTGAAGGGTTTACAGTAAATTTGACATATATTGTGCAGAATCATGTCCTAAACAACATATATCAACAGCAGAAACCAGCTTGATGAAATTCAAAAGTTATTATCACTCCTAATCAAAAACGCTCCAACTCAATGAGATAAGCGCTTTTTGTCCCTATGGCTATATCTTTTAAAATTGTTGCTGGATTACACTGAATATGAAATTGTGCAGAATCATGTCCTAAACAACATATTTCAATAGCAGAAACCACCTTGATGAAATTCAAAAGTTATTGCCGCTCCTAATCAAAAACTCTTCAACTCGGTGAGATAAGCACTTTTTGAACGAATGGCTATATCTCATGAACCTGTGAAGGGATTACACTAAATTTGACATATATTGTGCAGAATCATGTCCGAAACAACATATTTCAACAGCAGAAACCAGCTTGATGAAATTCAAAAGTTATTATCTCTCCTAATCAAAAACGCTTCAACTCGATGAGATAAGCACTTTTTAACCTTATGGCTATATCTTTAAAAAATATAGCTGGATTACACTGAATTTGACTTATATAGTGCAGAATCATGTCCTAAACAACATATTTCAACAGCAGAAACCAGCTTGATGAAATTCAAAAGTTATTATCACTCCTAATCAAAACGCTTCAACTCGGTGAGATAAGCACTTTTTGAACTAATGGCTATATCTTGTGAACCATTGAAGGGATTGCACTAAATTTGACTATTATTATGCAAAATCATGTCCTAAACAACATATTTCAACAGCAGAAACCAGCTTGATGAAATTCAAAAGTTAAAATCATTCCTAATCAAAAACGCTCCAACTCGATGAGATAAGCACTTTTTGACCCTATGGCTATATCTTTTAAACTTGTTGCTGGATTACACTGAATTTGACTTATATTGTGCAGAATCATATCCTAAACAACATATTTCAACAGCAGAAACCACCTTGATGAAATTCAAAAGTCATTATCACTCCTAATCAAAAACGCTTCAACTCGGTGAGATAAGCACTTTTTGAACGAATGGCTATATCTTGTGAACCTGTGAAGGGATTACACTAAGTTTGACATATATTGTGCAGAATCATGTCCTAAACAACATATTTCAACAACAGAAACCACCTTGATGAAATTCAAAAGTTATTATCACTCCTAATCAAAAACGCTCCAACTCGATGAGATAAGCGCTTTTTGAACGAATGGCTATATCTTTCAAACTTGTTGCTGGATTACACTGAATTTGACTTATATTGTGCAGAATCATGTCCTAAACAACATATTTCAACAGCAGAAACCAGCTTGATGAAATTCAAAAGTTATTGCCACTCCTAATCAAAAACGCTTCAACTCGGTGAGATAAGCACTTTTTGAACGAATGGCTATATCTTGTGAACATGTAAAGGGATTACACTAAATTTGACTTATATTGTGCAGAATCATGTCCTAAACAACATATTTCAACAGCAGAAACCAGCTTGATGAAATTCAAAAGTTATTGCCACTCCTAATCAAAAACGCTCCAACTCGATGAGATCAGCGCTTTTTGACCCTATGGCTATATTTTACCAAACTTGTTGCTGGATTACACTGAATTTGACTTATATTGTGCAGAATCAGGTCCTAAACAACATATTTCAACAGCAGAAACCAGCTTGATGAAATTCAAAAGTTATTGCCACTCCTAATCAAAAATGCTCCAACTCGATGAGATAAGCACTTTTTGACCCTATGGCTATATCTTTCAAAAATATAGCTGGATTACACTGAATTTGACTTATATTGTGCAGAATCATGTCCTAAACAACATATTTCAACAGCAGAAACCAGCTTGATGAAATTCAAAAGTTATTGCCACTCCTAATCAAAAACGCTCCAACTCGATGAGATCAGCGCTTTTAGACACTATGGCTATATTTTTCAAAGTTGTTGCTGGATTACACTGAATTTGACTTATATTGTGGAGAATCATGTCCTAAGCAACATATTTCAACAGCAGAAACCAGCTTGATAAAAAAAAAAAAGTTATTATCACTCCTGATCAAAAACACTTCAACTCGGTGAGATAAGCACTTTTTGAATGAATGGCTATATCTATTGAACCTGTGAAGGGATTACACTAAATTTGACATATATTGTGCAGAATCATGTCCTAAACAACATATTTCAACAGCAGAAACCAGCTTGATGAAATTCAAAAGTTATTGCCACTCCTTATCAAAAACGCTCCAACTCGATGAGATAAGCGCTTTTTGACCCTAAGGGTACATCTTTTAAACTTGTTGCTGTATTACACTGAATTTGACTTATATTGTGCAGCACCATTTCCTTATATTGCCTTATATTTCCTTATATTGTGCAGAATCATTTCTTGTGAACCTGTGAAGGGATTACACTAAATTTGACATATATTGTGCAGACTCATGTCCTAAACAACATATTTCAACAGCAAAACCAGCTTGATGAAATTCAAAAGTTATTATTACTCCTAATCAAAAACGCTTCAACTCGGTGAGATAAGCACTTTTTGAACGAATTGCTATATCTTGTGAAGCTGTGAAGGGATTACACTAAATTTGACATATATTGTGCAGAATCATGTCCTAAACAAAATATTTCAACAGCAGAAACCAGCTTGATGAAATTCAAAAGTTATTATCACTCCTAATCAAAAACGCTTCAACTCGGTGAGATAAGCACTTTTTGAACGAATGGCTATATCTTTTGAACCTTTGAAGGGATTACACTAAATTTGACATATATTGTGCAGAATCATGTTCTAAACAACAAATTTCAACAGCAGAAACCAGCTTTATGAAATTCAAAAGTTATTGCCACTCCTAATCAAAAACGCTCCAACTCGATGAGATAAGCGCTTTTTGACCCTATGGCTATATCTTTTAAACTTGTTGCTGGATTTCACTGAATTTGACTTATATTGTGCAGAACCATTTCCTTATATTTCCTTATATTTCCTTATATTGTGCAGAATCATTTCTTGTGAACCTGTGAAGGGATTACACTAAATTTGACATATATTGTACAGACTCATGTCCTAAACAACATATTTCAACAGCAGAAACCAGCTTGATGAAATTCAAAAGTTATTATCACTCCTAATCAAAAACGCTTCAACTCGGTGAGATAAGCACTTTTTGAACAAATGGCTATATCTTTTGAACCTGTGAAGGGATTACACTAAATTTGACATATATTGTGCAGAATCATGTCCTAAACAACATATTTCAACAGCAGAAACCAGCTTGATGAAATTCAAAAGTTATTGCCACTCCTAATCAAAAACGCTTCAACTCAGTGAGATAACCACTTTTTGAACGAATGGCTATATCTTGTGAACCATTGAAGGGATTACAGTAAATTTGACATATATTGTGCAGAATCATGTCCTAAACAACATATATCAACAGCAGAAACCAGCTTGATGAAATTCAAAAGTTATTATCACTCCTAATCAAAAACGCTTCAACTCGGTGAGATAAGCACTTTTGAACAAATGGCAATATCTTGTGAACCATTAAAGGGATTACACTAAATTTGACATATATTGTGCAGAATCATGTCCTAAACAACATATTTCAACAGCAGAAACCAGCTTGATGAAATTCAAAAGTTAAAATCATTCCTAATCAAAAACGCTCCAACTCAATGAGATAAGCGCTTTTTGTCCCTATGGCTATATCTTTTAAAATTGTTGCTGGATTACACTGAATATGAAATTGTGCAGAATCATGTCCTAAACAACATATTTCAATAGCAGAAACCATCTTGATGAAATTCAAAAGTTATTGCCACTCCTAATCAAAAACTCTTCAACTCGGTGAGATAAGCACTTTTTGAACGAATGGCTATATCTTATGAACCTGTGAAGGGATTACACTAAATTTGACATATATTGTGCAGAATCATGTCCTAAACAACATATTTCAACAGCAGAAACCAGCTTGATGAAATTCAAAAGTTATTATCACTCCTAATCAAAAACGCTTCAACTCGATGAGATAAGCAGTTTTTAACCTTATGGCTATATCTTTATAAAATATAGCTGGATTACACTGAATTTGACTTATATAGTGCAGAATCATGTCCTAAACAAAATATTTCAACAGCAGAAACCAGCTTGATGAAATTCAAAAGTTATTATTACTCCTAATCAAAACGCTTCAACTCGGTGAGATAAGCACTTTTTGAACTAATGGCTATATCTTGTGAACCATTAAAGGGATTGCACTAAATTTGACATATATTGTGCAAAATCATGTCCTAAACAACATATTTCAACAGCAGAAACCAGCTTGATGAAATTCAAAAGTTAAAATCATTCCTAATCAAAAACGCTCCAACTCGATGAGATAAGCACTTTTTGACCCTATGGCTATATCTTTTAAACTTGTTGCTGGATTACACTGAATTTGACTTATATTGTGCAGAATCATATCCTAAACAACATATTTCAACAGCAGAAACCACCTTGATGAAATTCAAAAGTCATTATCACTCCTAATCAAAAACGCTTCAACTCGGTGAGATAAGCACTTTTTGAACGAATGGCTATATCTTGTGAACCTGTGAAGGGATTACACTAAGTTTGACATATATTGTGCAGAATCATGTCCAAAACAACATATTTCAACAACAGAAACCACCTTGATGAAATTCAAAAGTTATTATCACTCCTAATCAAAAACGCTCCAACTCGATGAGATAAGCGCTTTTTGAATGAATGGCTATATCTTTCAAACTTGTTGCTGGATTACACTGAATTTGACTTATATTGTGCAGAATCATGTCCTAAACAACATATTTCAACAGCAGAAACCAGCTTGATGAAATTCAAAAGTTATTGCCACTCCTAATCAAAAACGCTTCAACTCGGTGAGATAAGCACTTTTTGAACGAATGGCTATATCTTGTGAACCTGTAAAGGGATTACACTAAATTTGACATATATTGTGCAGAATAATGTCCTAAACAACATATTTCAACAGAAGAAACCACCTTGATGAAATTCAAAAGTTATTGCCACTCCTAATCAAAAATGCTCCAACTCGATGAGATAAGCGCTTTTTGACCCTATGGCTATATCTTTCAAAAATATAGCTGATTACACTGAATTTGACTTATATTGTGCAGAATCATGTCCTAAACAACATATTTCAACAGCAGAAACCAGCTTGATGAAATTCAAAAGTTATTGCCACTCCTAATCAAAAACGCTCCAACTCGATGAGATCAGCGCTTTTAGACCCTATGGCTATATTTTTCAAACTTGTTGCTGGATTACACTGAATTTGACTTATATTGTGGAGAATCATGTCCTAAGCAACATATTTCAACAGCAGAAACCAGCTTGATAAAAAAAAAAGTTATTATCACTCCTAATCAAAAACACTTCAACTCGGTGAGATAAGCACTTTTTGAACGAATGGCTATATCTATTGAACCTGTGAAGGGATTACACTAAATTTGACATATATTGTGCAGAATCATGTCCTAAACAACATATTTCAAGAGCAGAAACAAGCTTGATGAAATTCAAAAGTTATTGCCACTCCTTATCAAAAACGCTCCAACTCGATGAGATAAGCGCTTTTCGACCCTAAGGGTACATCTTTTAAACTTGTTGCTGTATTACACTGAATTTGACTTATATTGTGCAGAACCATTTCCTTATATTGCCTTATATTTCCTTATATTGTGCAGAATCATTTCTTGTGAACCTGTGAAGGGATTACACTAAATTTGACATATATTGTGCAGACTCATGTCCTAAACAACATATTTCAACAGCAGAAACCAGCTTGATGAAATTCAAAAGTTATTATTACTCCTAATCAAAAACGCTTCAACTCGGTGATATAAGCACTTTTTGAACGAATGGCTATATCTTGTGAAGCTGTGAAGGGATTACACTAAATTTGACATATATTGTGCAGAATCATGTCCTAAACAAAATATTTCAAATGCAGAAACCAGCTTGATGAAATTCAAAAGTTATTATCACTCCTAATCAAAAACGCTTCAACTCGGTGAGATAAGCACTTTTTGAACGAATGGCTATATCTTTTGAAACTGTGAAGGGATTACACTAAATTTGACATATATTGTGCAGAATCATGTCCTAAACAACAAATTTCAACAGCAGAAACCAGCTTGATAAAATTCAAAAGTTATTGCCACTCCTAATCAAAAACGCTTCAACTCAGTGAGATAAGCACTTTTTGAACGAATGGCTATATCTTGTGAACCATTGAAGGGATTACAGTAAATTTGACATATATTGTGCAGAATCATGTCCTAAACAACATATATCAACAGCAGAAACCAGCTTGATGAAATTCAAAAGTTATAATCATTCCTAATCAAAAACGCTCCAACTCAATGAGATAAGCACTTTTTGACCCTATGGCTATATCTTTTAAACTTGTTGCTGGATTACACTGAATTTGACTTATATTGTGCAGAATCATATCCTAAACAACATATTTCAACAGCAGAAACCAGCTTGATGAAATTCAAAAGTTATTATCACTCCTAATCAAAAACGCTTCAACTCGGTGAGATAAGCACTTTTTGAACGAATGGCTATATCTTGTGAGCCTGTGAGGGGATTACACTAAGTCTGACATATATTGTGCAGAATCATATCCTAAACAACATATTTCAACAGCAGAAACCAGCTTGATGAAATTCAAAAGTTATTGCCACTCCTAATCAAAAACGCTTCAACTCGGTGAGATAAGCACTTTTTGAACGAATGGCTATATCTTTCAAAAATATAGCTGGATTACACTGAATTTGACTTATATTGTGCAGAATCATGTCCTAAACAACATATTTCAACAGCAAAAACTAGCTTGATGAAATTAAAAAGTTATTATCACTCCTAATCAAAAACGCTTCAACTCGGTGAGATAAGCACTTTTTGAACGAATGGCCATATCTTGTGAACCTGTAAAGGGATTACACTAAATTTGACTTATATTGTGCAGAATCATTTCCTAACCAACATATTTCAACAGCAGAAACCAGCTTGATGAAATTCAAAAGTTATTGCCACTCCTAATCAAAAACGCTCCAACTCGATGAGATCAGCGCTTTTTGACCCTATGGCTATATTTTTCAAACTTGTTGCTGGATTACACTGAATTTGACTTATATTGTGGAGAATCATGTCCTAAGCAATATATTTCAACAGCAGAAACCAGCTTGATAAAATTCAAAAGTTATTATAACTCCTAATCAAAAACGCTTCAACTCGGTGAGATAAGCACTTTTTGAACGAATGGCTATATCTTTTGAACCTGTGAAGGGATTACACTAAATATGACATATATTGTGCAGACTCATGTCCTAAACAACATATTTCAACAGCAGAAACCAGCTTGATGAAATTCAAAAGTTATTATCACTCCTAATCAAAAACGCTCCAACTCGATGATATAAGCGCTTTTTGACCCTAAGGCTACATCTTTTTAACTTGTTGCTGTATTACACTGAATTTGACTTATATTGTGCAGAACCATTTCCTTATATTGCCTTATATTTCCTTATATTGTGCAGAATCATTTCTTGTGAACCTGTGAAGGGATTACACTAAATTTGACATATATTGTGCAGACTCATGTCCTAAACAAAATATTTCAACAGCAGAAACCAGCTTGATGAAATTCAAAAGTTATTATTACTCCTAATCAAAAACGCTTCAACTCGGTGAGATAAGCACTTTTGAACAAATGGCAATATCTTGTGAACCATTGAAGGGATTACACTGAATTTGACATATATTTTGCAGAATCATGTCATAAACAACATATTTCAACAGCAGAAACCAGCTTGATGAAATTCAAAAGTTATTATCACTCCTAATCAAAAACGCTTCAACTCGGTGAGATAAGCACTTTTTGAACGAATGGCTATATCTTTTGAACCTGTGAAGGGATTACACTAAATTTGACATATATTGTGCAGAATCATGTCCTAAACAACAAATTTCAACAGCAGAAACCAGCTTGATGAAATTCAAAAGTTATTGCCACTCCTAATCAAAAACGCTCCAACTCGATGAGATAAGCGCTTTTTGACTCTATGGCTTTATCTTTTAAACTTGTTGCTGGATTACACTGAATTTGACTTATATTGTGCAGAACCATTTCCTTATATTTCCTTATATTTCCTTATATTGTGCAGAATAATTTCTTGTGAACCTGTGAAGGGATTACACTAAATTTGACATATATTGTGCAGACTCATGTCCTAAACAACATATTTCAACAGCAGAAACCAGCTTGATGAAATTCAAAAGTTATTATCACTCCTAATCAAAAACGCTTCAACTCGGTGAGATAAGCACTTTTGAACAAATGGCAATATCTTGTGAACCATTGAAGGGATTACACTGAATTTGACTTATATTGTGCAGAATCATGTCCTAAACAACATATTTCAACAGCAGAAACCAGCTTGATGAAATTCAAAAGTTATTTTCACTCCTAATCAAAAACTCTTCAACTCGATGAGATAAGCACTTTTTGAACGAATGGCTATATCTTGTGAACCTGTGAAGGGATTACACTAAATTTGACATATATTGTGCAAAATCATGTCCTAAACAACATATTTCAACAGCAGAAACCAGCTTGATGAAATTCAAAAGTTATTATTACTCCTAATCAAAAACGCTTCAACTCGGTGAGATAAGAACTTTTTGAACAAATGGCTATATCTATTGAACCTGTGAAGGGATTACACTAAATTTGACATATATTGTGCAGAATCATGTCCTAAACAACATATTTCAACAGCAGAAACCAGCTTGATAAAATTCAAAAGTTATTGCCACTCCTAATCAAAAACGCTTCAACTCGGTGAGATAAGCACTTTTGAACGAATGGCTGTATCTTGTAAACCATTGAAGGGATTACAGTAAATTTGACATATATTGTGCAAAATCATGTCCTAAACAACATATTTCAACAGCAGAAACCAGCTTGATGAGATTCAAAAGTTATAATCCTTCCTAATCAAAAACGCTCCAACTCGATGAGATAAGCGCTTTTTGACCCTATGGCTATATCTTTTAAACTTGTTGCTGGATTAGACTGAATTTGACTTATATTGTGCAAAATCATGTCCTAAACAACATATTTCAACAGCAGAAACCAGCTTGATGAAATTCAAAAGTTATTATCACTCCTAATCAAAAACGCTACAACTCGGTGAGATAAGCACTTTTTGAACGAATGGCTGTATCTTGTGAACCTGTGAAGGGATTACACTAAATTTGACATATATTGTGCAGACTCATGTCCTAAACAACATATTTCAACAGCAGAAACCAGCTTGATGAAATTCAAAAGTTATTATCACTCCTAATCAAAAACGCTTCACCTCGGTGAGATAAGCACTTTTGAACAAATTGCAATATCTTGTGAACCATTGAAGGGATTACAGTAAATTTGACATATATTGTGCAGAATCATGTCCTAAACAACATATATCAACAGCAGAAACCAGCTTGATGAAATTCAAAAGTTATAATCATTCCTAATCAAAAACGCTCCAACTCGATAAGATAAGCACTTTTTGACCCTATGGCTATATCTTTTAAACTTGTTGCTGGATTACACTGAATTTGACTTATATTGTGCAGAATCATATCCTAAACAACATATTTCAACAGCAGAAACCAGCTTGATGAAATTCAAAAGTTAATATCACTCCTAATCAAAAACGCTTCAACTCGGTGAGATAAGCACTTTTTGAACGAATGGCTATATCTTGTGAGCCTGTGAGGGGATTACACTAAGTCTGACATATATTGTGCAGAATCATATCCTAAACAACATATTTCAACAGCAGAAACCAGCTTGATGAAATTCAAAAGTTATTGCCACTCCTAATCAAAAACGCTTCAACTCGGTGAGATAAGCACTTTTTGAACGAATGGCTATATCTTTCAAAAATATAGCTGGATTACACTGAATTTGACTTATATTGTGCAGAATCATGTCCTAAACAACATATTTCAACAGCAGAAACTAGCTTGATGAAATTAAAAAGTTATTATCACTCCTAATCAAAAACGCTTCAACTCGGTGAGATAAGCACTTTTTGAACGAATGGCCATATCTTGTGAATCTGTAAAGGGATTACACTAAATTTGACTTATATTGTGCAGAATCATTTCCTAACCAACATATCTCAACAGCAGAAACCAGCTGATGAAATTCAAAAGTTATTGCCACTCCTAATCAAAAACGCTCCAACTCGATGAGATCAGCGCTTTTTGACCCTATGGCTATATTTTTCAAACTTGTTGCTGGATTACACTGAATTTGACTTATATTGTGGAGAATCATGTCCTAAGCAACATATTTCAACAGCAGAAACCAGCTTGATAAATTTCAAAAGTTATTATAACTCCTAATCAAAAACGCTTCAACTCGGTGAGATAAGCACTTTTTGAATGAATGGCTATATCTTGTGAACCTGTGAAGGGATTACACTAAATATGACATATATTGTGCAGACTCATGTCCTAAACAACATATTTCAACAGAAGAAACCACCTTGATGAAATTCAAAAGTTATTGCCACTCCTAATCAAAAATGCTCCAACTCGATGAGATAAGCGCTTTTTGACCCTATGGCTATATCTTTCAAAAATATAGCTGGATTACACTGAATTTGACTTATATTGTGCAGAATCATGTCCTAAACAACATATTTCAACAGCAGAAACCAGCTTGATGAAATTCAAAAGTTATTGCCACTCCTAATCAAAAACGCTCCAACTCGATGAGATCAGCGCTTTTAGACCCTATGGCTATATTTTTCAAACTTGTTGCTGGATTACACTGAATTTGACTTATATTGTGGAGAATCATGTCCTAAGCAACATATTTCAACAGCAGAAACCAGCTTGATAAAAAAAAAAGTTATTATCACTCCTAATCAAAAACACTTCAACTCGGTGAGATAAGCACTTTTTGAACGAATGGCTATATCTATTGAACCTGTGAAGGGATTACACTAAATTTGACATATATTGTGCAGAATCATGTCCTAAACAACATATTTCAACAGCAGAAACAAGCTTGATGAAATTCAAAAGTTATTGCCACTCCTTATCAAAAACGCTCCAACTCGATGAGATAAGCGCTTTTCGACCCTAAGGGTACATCTTTTAAACTTGTTGCTGTATTACACTGAATTTGACTTATATTGTGCAGAACCATTTCCTTATATTGCCTTATATTTCCTTATATTGTGCAGAATCATTTCTTGTGAACCTGTGAAGGGATTACACTAAATTTGACATATATTGTGCAGACTCATGTCCTAAACAACATATTTCAACAGCAGAAACCAGCTTGATGAAATTCAAAAGTTATTATTACTCCTAATCAAAAACGCTTCAACTCGGTGATATAAGCACTTTTTGAACGAATGGCTATATCTTGTGAAGCTGTGAAGGGATTACACTAAATTTGACATATATTGTGCAGAATCATGTCCTAAACAAAATATTTCAAATGCAGAAACCAGCTTGATGAAATTCAAAAGTTATTATCACTCCTAATCAAAAACGCTTCAACTCGGTGAGATAAGCACTTTTTGAACGAATGGCTATATCTTTTGAAACTCTGAAGGGATTACACTAAATTTGACATATATTGTGCAGAATCATGTCCTAAACAACAAATTTCAACAGCAGAAACCAGCTTGATAAAATTCAAAAGTTATTGCCACTCCTAATCAAAAACGCTTCAACTCAGTGAGATAAGCACTTTTTGAACGAATGGCTATATCTTGTGAACCATTGAAGGGATTACAGTAAATTTGACATATATTGTGCAGAATCATGTCCTAAACAACATATATCAACAGCAGAAACCAGCTTGATGAAATTCAAAAGTTATAATCATTCCTAATCAAAAACGCTCCAACTCGATGAGATAAGCACTTTTTGACCCTATGGCTATATCTTTTAAACTTGTTGCTGGATTACACTGAATTTGACTTATATTGTGCAGAATCATATCCTAAACAACATATTTCAACAGCAGAAACCAGCTTGATGAAATTCAAAAGTTATTATCACTCCTAATCAAAAACGCTTCAACTCGGTGAGATAAGCACTTTTTGAACGAATGGCTATATCTTGTGAGCCTGTGAGGGGATTACACTAAGTCTGACATATATTGTGCAGAATCATATCCTAAACAACATATTTCAACAGCAGAAACCAGCTTGATGAAATTCAAAAGTTATTGCCACTCCTAATCAAAAACGCTTCAACTCGGTGAGATAAGCACTTTTTGAACGAATGGCTATATCTTTCAAAAATATAGCTGGATTACACTGAATTTGACTTATATTGTGCAGAATCATGTCCTAAACAACATATTTCAACAGCAAAAACTAGCTTGATGAAATTAAAAAGTTATTATCACTCCTAATCAAAAACGCTTCAACTCGGTGAGATAAGCACTTTTTGAACGAATGGCCATATCTTGTGAACCTGTAAAGGGATTACACTAAATTTGACTTATATTGTGCAGAATCATTTCCTAACCAACATATTTCAACAGCAGAAACCAGCTTGATGAAATTCAAAAGTTATTGCCACTCCTAATCAAAAACGCTCCAACTCGATGAGATCAGCGCTTTTTGACCCTATGGCTATATTTTTCAAACTTGTTGCTGGATTACACTGAATTTGACTTATATTGTGGAGAATCATGTCCTAAGCAATATATTTCAACAGCAGAAACCAGCTTGATAAAATTCAAAAGTTATTATAACTCCTAATCAAAAACGCTTCAACTCGGTGAGATAAGCACTTTTTGAACGAATGGCTATATCTTTTGAACCTGTGAAGGGATTACACTAAATATGACATATATTGTGCAGACTCATGTCCTAAACAACATATTTCAACAGCAGAAACCAGCTTGATGAAATTCAAAAGTTATTATCACTCCTAATCAAAAACGCTCCAACTCGATGATATAAGCGCTTTTTGACCCTAAGGCTACATCTTTTTAACTTGTTGCTGTATTACACTGAATTTGACTTATATTGTGCAGAACCATTTCCTTATATTGCCTTATATTTCCTTATATTGTGCAGAATCATTTCTTGTGAACCTGTGAAGGGATTACACTAAATTTGACATATATTGTGCAGACTCATGTCCTAAACAAAATATTTCAACAGCAGAAACCAGCTTGATGAAATTCAAAAGTTATTATTACTCCTAATCAAAAACGCTTCAACTCGGTGAGATAAGCACTTTTGAACAAATGGCAATATCTTGTGAACCATTGAAGGGATTACACTGAATTTGACATATATTTTGCAGAATCATGTCATAAACAACATATTTCAACAGCAGAAACCAGCTTGATGAAATTCAAAAGTTATTATCACTCCTAATCAAAAACGCTTCAACTCGGTGAGATAAGCACTTTTTGAACGAATGGCTATATCTTTTGAACCTGTGAAGGGATTACACTAAATTTGACATATATTGTGCAGAATCATGTCCTAAACAACAAATTTCAACAGCAGAAACCAGCTTGATGAAATTCAAAAGTTATTGCCACTCCTAATCAAAAACGCTCCAACTCGATGAGATAAGCGCTTTTTGACTCTATGGCTTTATCTTTTAAACTTGTTGCTGGATTACACTGAATTTGACTTATATTGTGCAGAACCATTTCCTTATATTTCCTTATATTTCCTTATATTGTGCAGAATAATTTCTTGTGAACCTGTGAAGGGATTACACTAAATTTGACATATATTGTGCAGACTCATGTCCTAAACAACATATTTCAACAGCAGAAACCAGCTTGATGAAATTCAAAAGTTATTATCACTCCTAATCAAAAACGCTTCAACTCGGTGAGATAAGCACTTTTGAACAAATGGCAATATCTTGTGAACCATTGAAGGGATTACACTGAATTTGACTTATATTGTGCAGAATCATGTCCTAAACAACATATTTCAACAGCAGAAACCAGCTTGATGAAATTCAAAAGTTATTTTCACTCCTAATCAAAAACTCTTCAACTCGATGAGATAAGCACTTTTTGAACGAATGGCTATATCTTGTGAACCTGTGAAGGGATTACACTAAATTTGACATATATTGTGCAAAATCATGTCCTAAACAACATATTTCAACAGCAGAAACCAGCTTGATGAAATTCAAAAGTTATTATTACTCCTAATCAAAAACGCTTCAACTCGGTGAGATAAGAACTTTTTGAACAAATGGCTATATCTATTGAACCTGTGAAGGGATTACACTAAATTTGACATATATTGTGCAGAATCATGTCCTAAACAACATATTTCAACAGCAGAAACCAGCTTGATAAAATTCAAAAGTTATTGCCACTCCTAATCAAAAACGCTTCAACTCGGTGAGATAAGCACTTTTGAACGAATGGCTGTATCTTGTAAACCATTGAAGGGATTACAGTAAATTTGACATATATTGTGCAAAATCATGTCCTAAACAACATATTTCAACAGCAGAAACCAGCTTGATGAGATTCAAAAGTTATAATCCTTCCTAATCAAAAACGCTCCAACTCGATGAGATAAGCGCTTTTTGACCCTATGGCTATATCTTTTAAACTTGTTGCTGGATTAGACTGAATTTGACTTATATTGTGCAAAATCATGTCCTAAACAACATATTTCAACAGCAGAAACCAGCTTGATGAAATTCAAAAGTTATTATCACTCCTAATCAAAAACGCTACAACTCGGTGAGATAAGCACTTTTTGAACGAATGGCTGTATCTTGTGAACCTGTGAAGGGATTACACTAAATTTGACATATATTGTGCAGACTCATGTCCTAAACAACATATTTCAACAGCAGAAACCAGCTTGATGAAATTCAAAAGTTATTATCACTCCTAATCAAAAACGCTTCACCTCGGTGAGATAAGCACTTTTGAACAAATTGCAATATCTTGTGAACCATTGAAGGGATTACAGTAAATTTGACATATATTGTGCAGAATCATGTCCTAAACAACATATATCAACAGCAGAAACCAGCTTGATGAAATTCAAAAGTTATAATCATTCCTAATCAAAAACGCTCCAACTCGATAAGATAAGCACTTTTTGACCCTATGGCTATATCTTTTAAACTTGTTGCTGGATTACACTGAATTTGACTTATATTGTGCAGAATCATATCCTAAACAACATATTTCAACAGCAGAAACCAGCTTGATGAAATTCAAAAGTTAATATCACTCCTAATCAAAAACGCTTCAACTCGGTGAGATAAGCACTTTTTGAACGAATGGCTATATCTTGTGAGCCTGTGAGGGGATTACACTAAGTCTGACATATATTGTGCAGAATCATATCCTAAACAACATATTTCAACAGCAGAAACCAGCTTGATGAAATTCAAAAGTTATTGCCACTCCTAATCAAAAACGCTTCAACTCGGTGAGATAAGCACTTTTTGAACGAATGGCTATATCTTTCAAAAATATAGCTGGATTACACTGAATTTGACTTATATTGTGCAGAATCATGTCCTAAACAACATATTTCAACAGCAGAAACTAGCTTGATGAAATTAAAAAGTTATTATCACTCCTAATCAAAAACGCTTCAACTCGGTGAGATAAGCACTTTTTGAACGAATGGCCATATCTTGTGAATCTGTAAAGGGATTACACTAAATTTGACTTATATTGTGCAGAATCATTTCCTAACCAACATATCTCAACAGCAGAAACCAGCTGATGAAATTCAAAAGTTATTGCCACTCCTAATCAAAAACGCTCCAACTCGATGAGATCAGCGCTTTTTGACCCTATGGCTATATTTTTCAAACTTGTTGCTGGATTACACTGAATTTGACTTATATTGTGGAGAATCATGTCCTAAGCAACATATTTCAACAGCAGAAACCAGCTTGATAAATTTCAAAAGTTATTATAACTCCTAATCAAAAACGCTTCAACTCGGTGAGATAAGCACTTTTTGAACGAATGGCTATATCTTGTGAACCTGTGAAGGGATTACACTAAATATGACATATATTGTGCAGACTCATGTCCTAAACAACATATTTCAACAGAAGAAACCACCTTGATGAAATTCAAAAGTTATTGCCACTCCTAATCAAAAATGCTCCAACTCGATGAGATAAGCGCTTTTTGACCCTATGGCTATATCTTTCAAAAATATAGCTGGATTACACTGAATTTGACTTATATTGTGCAGAATCATGTCCTAAACAACATATTTCAACAGCAGAAACCAGCTTGATGAAATTCAAAAGTTATTGCCACTCCTAATCAAAAACGCTCCAACTCGATGAGATCAGCGCTTTTAGACCCTATGGCTATATTTTTCAAACTTGTTGCTGGATTACACTGAATTTGACTTATATTGTGGAGAATCATGTCCTAAGCAACATATTTCAACAGCAGAAACCAGCTTGATAAAAAAAAAAGTTATTATCACTCCTAATCAAAAACACTTCAACTCGGTGAGATAAGCACTTTTTGAACGAATGGCTATATCTATTGAACCTGTGAAGGGATTACACTAAATTTGACATATATTGTGCAGAATCATGTCCTAAACAACATATTTCAACAGCAGAAACAAGCTTGATGAAATTCAAAAGTTATTGCCACTCCTTATCAAAAACGCTCCAACTCGATGAGATAAGCGCTTTTCGACCCTAAGGGTACATCTTTTAAACTTGTTGCTGTATTACACTGAATTTGACTTATATTGTGCAGAACCATTTCCTTATATTGCCTTATATTTCCTTATATTGTGCAGAATCATTTCTTGTGAACCTGTGAAGGGATTACACTAAATTTGACATATATTGTGCAGACTCATGTCCTAAACAACATATTTCAACAGCAGAAACCAGCTTGATGAAATTCAAAAGTTATTATTACTCCTAATCAAAAACGCTTCAACTCGGTGATATAAGCACTTTTTGAACGAATGGCTATATCTTGTGAAGCTGTGAAGGGATTACACTAAATTTGACATATATTGTGCAGAATCATGTCCTAAACAAAATATTTCAAATGCAGAAACCAGCTTGATGAAATTCAAAAGTTATTATCACTCCTAATCAAAAACGCTTCAACTCGGTGAGATAAGCACTTTTTGAACGAATGGCTATATCTTTTGAAACTCTGAAGGGATTACACTAAATTTGACATATATTGTGCAGAATCATGTCCTAAACAACAAATTTCAACAGCAGAAACCAGCTTGATAAAATTCAAAAGTTATTGCCACTCCTAATCAAAAACGCTTCAACTCAGTGAGATAAGCACTTTTTGAACGAATGGCTATATCTTGTGAACCATTGAAGGGATTACAGTAAATTTGACATATATTGTGCAGAATCATGTCCTAAACAACATATATCAACAGCAGAAACCAGCTTGATGAAATTCAAAAGTTATAATCATTCCTAATCAAAAACGCTCCAACTCGATGAGATAAGCACTTTTTGACCCTATGGCTATATCTTTTAAACTTGTTGCTGGATTACACTGAATTTGACTTATATTGTGCAGAATCATATCCTAAACAACATATTTCAACAGCAGAAACCAGCTTGATGAAATTCAAAAGTTATTATCACTCCTAATCAAAAACGCTTCAACTCGGTGAGATAAGCACTTTTTGAACGAATGGCTATATCTTGTGAGCCTGTGAGGGGATTACACTAAGTCTGACATATATTGTGCAGAATCATATCCTAAACAACATATTTCAACAGCAGAAACCAGCTTGATGAAATTCAAAAGTTATTGCCACTCCTAATCAAAAACGCTTCAACTCGGTGAGATAAGCACTTTTTGAACGAATGGCTATATCTTTCAAAAATATAGCTGGATTACACTGAATTTGACTTATATTGTGCAGAATCATGTCCTAAACAACATATTTCAACAGCAAAAACTAGCTTGATGAAATTAAAAAGTTATTATCACTCCTAATCAAAAACGCTTCAACTCGGTGAGATAAGCACTTTTTGAACGAATGGCCATATCTTGTGAACCTGTAAAGGGATTACACTAAATTTGACTTATATTGAGCAGAATCATTTCCTAACCAACATATTTCAACAGCAGAAACCAGCTTGATGAAATTCAAAAGTTATTGCCACTCCTAATCAAAAACGCTCCAACTCGATGAGATCAGCGCTTTTTGACCCTATGGCTATATTTTTCAAACTTGTTGCTGGATTACACTGAATTTGACTTATATTGTGGAGAATCATGTCCTAAGCAATATATTTCAACAGCAGAAACCAGCTTGATAAAATTCAAAAGTTATTATAACTCCTAATCAAAAACGCTTCAACTCGGTGAGATAAGCACTTTTTGAACGAATGGCTATATCTTTTGAACCTGTGAAGGGATTACACTAAATATGACATATATTGTGCAGACTCATGTCCTAAACAACATATTTCAACAGCAGAAACCAGCTTGATGAAATTCAAAAGTTATTATCACTCCTAATCAAAAACGCTCCAACTCGATGATATAAGCGCTTTTTGACCCTAAGGCTACATCTTTTAAACTTGTTGCTGTATTACACTGAATTTGACTTATATTGTGCAGAACCATTTCCTTATATTGCCTTATATTTCCTTATATTGTGCAGAATCATTTCTTGTGAACCTGTGAAGGGATTACACTAAATTTGACATATATTGTGCAGACTCATGTCCTAAACAAAATATTTCAACAGCAGAAACCAGCTTGATGAAATTCAAAAGTTATTATTACTCCTAATCAAAAACGCTTCAACTCGGTGAGATAAGCACTTTTGAACAAATGGCAATATCTTGTGAACCATTGAAGGGATTACACTGAATTTGACATATATTTTGCAGAATCATGTCATAAACAACATATTTCAACAGCAGAAACCAGCTTGATGAAATTCAAAAGTTATTATCACTCCTAATCAAAAACGCTTCAACTCGGTGAGATAAGCACTTTTTGAACGAATGGCTATATCTTTTGAACCTGTGAAGGGATTACACTAAATTTGACACATATTGTGCAGAATCATGTCCTAAACAACAAATTTCAACAGCAGAAACCAGCTTGATGAAATTCAAAAGTTATTGCCACTCCTAATCAAAAACGCTCCAACTCGATGAGATAAGCGCTTTTTGACTCTATGGCTTTATCTTTTAAACTTGTTGCTGGATTACACTGAATTTGACTTATATTGTGCAGAACCATTTCCTTATATTTCCTTATATTTCCTTATATTGTGCAGAATAATTTCTTGTGAACCTGTGAAGGGATTACACTAAATTTGACATATATTGTGCAGACTCATGTCCTAAACAACATATTTCAACAGCAGAAACCAGCTTGATGAAATTCAAAAGTTATTATCACTCCTAATCAAAAACGCTTCAACTCGGTGAGATAAGCACTTTTGAACAAATGGCAATATCTTGTGAACCATTGAAGGGATTACACTGAATTTGACTTATATTGTGCAGAATCATGTCCTAAACAACATATTTCAACAGCAGAAACCAGCTTGATGAAATTCAAAAGTTATTTTCACTCCTAATCAAAAACTCTTCAACTCGATGAGATAAGCACTTTTTGAACGAATGGCTATATCTTGTGAACCTGTGAAGGGATTACACTAAATTTGACATATATTGTGCAAAATCATGTCCTAAACAACATATTTCAACAGCAGAAACCAGCTTGATGAAATTCAAAAGTTATTATTACTCCTAATCAAAAACGCTTCAACTCGGTGAGATAAGAACTTTTTGAACAAATGGCTATATCTATTGAACCTGTGAAGGGATTACACTAAATTTGACATATATGGTGCAGAATCATGTCCTAAACAACATATTTCAACAGCAGAAACCAGCTTGATAAAATTCAAAAGTTATTGCCACTCCTAATCAAAAACGCTTCAACTCGGTGAGATAAGCACTTTTGAACGAATGGCTGTATCTTGTAAACCATTGAAGGGATTACAGTAAATTTGACATATATTGTGCAAAATCATGTCCTAAACAACATATTTCAACAGCAGAAACCAGCTTGATGAGATTCAAAAGTTATAATCCTTCCTAATCAAAAACGCTCCAACTCGATGAGATAAGCGCTTTTTGACCCTATGGCTATATCTTTTAAACTTGTTGCTGGATTAGACTGAATTTGACTTATATTGTGCAAAATCATGTCCTAAACAACATATTTCAACAGCAGAAACCAGCTTGATGAAATTCAAAAGTTATTATCACTCCTAATCAAAAACGCTTCAACTCGGTGAGATAAGCACTTTTTGAACGAATGGCTGTATCTTGTGAACCTGTGAAGGGATTACACTAAATTTGACATATATTGTGCAGACTCATGTCCTAAACAACATATTTCAACAGCAGAAACCAGCTTGATAAAATTCAAAAGTTATTATCACTCCTAATCAAAAACGCTCCAACTCGATGATATAAGCGCTTTTTTAACCCTAAGGCAACATCTTTTAAACTTGTTGCTGTATTACACTGAATTTGACTTATATTGTGCAGAACCATTTCCTTATATTGCCTTATATTTCCTTATATTGTGCAGAATCATTTCTTGTGAACCTGTGAAGGGATTACACTAAATTTGACATATATTGTGCAGACTCATGTCCTAAACAAAATATTTCAACAGCAGAAACCAGCTTGATGAAATTCAAAAGTTATTATTACTCCTAATCAAAAACGCTTCAACTCGGTGAGATAAGCACTTTTGAACAAATGGCAATATCTTGTGAACCATTGAAGGGATTACACTGAATTTGACATATATTTTGCAGAATCATGTCATAAACAACATATTTCAACAGCAGAAACCAGCTTGATGAAATTCAAAAGTTATTATCACTCCTAATCAAAAACGCTTCAACTCGGTGAGATAAGCACTTTTTAAACGAATGGCTATATCTTTTGAACCTGTGAAGGGATTACACTAAATTTGACATATATTGTGCAGAATCATGTCCTAAACAACAAATTTCAACAGCAGAAACCAGCTTGATGAAATTCAAAAGTTATTGCCACTCCTAATCAAAAACGCTCCAACTCGATGAGATAAGCGCTTTTTGACTCTATGGCTTTATCTTTTAAACTTGTTGCTGGATTACACTGAATTTGACTTATATTGTGCAGAACCATTTCCTTATATTTCCTTATATTTCCTTATATTGTGCAGAATAATTTCTTGTGAACCTGTGAAGGGATTACACTAAATTTGACATATATTGTGCAGACTCATGTCCTAAACAACATATTTCAACAGCAGAAACCAGCTTGATGAAATTCAAAAGTTATAATCATTCCTAATCAAAAACGCTCCAACTCGATGAGATAAGCACTTTTTGACCCTATGGCTATATCTTTTAAACTTGTTGCTGGATTACACTGAATTTGACTTATATTGTGCAGAATCATATCCTAAACAACATATTTCAACAGCAGAAACCAGCTTGATGAAATTCAAAAGTTATTATCACTCCTAATCAAAAACGCTTCAACTCGGTGAGATAAGCACTTTTTGAACGAATGGCTATATCTTGTGAGCCTGTGAGGGGATTACACTAAGTCTGACATATATTGTGCAGAATCATATCCTAAACAACATATTTCAACAGCAGAAACCAGCTTGATGAAATTCAAAAGTTATTGCCACTCCTAATCAAAAACGCTTCAACTCGGTGAGATAAGCACTTTTTGAACGAATGGCTATATCTTTCAAAAATATAGCTGGATTACACTGAATTTGACTTATATTGTGCAGAATCATGTCCTAAACAACATATTTCAACAGCAAAAACTAGCTTGATGAAATTAAAAAGTTATTATCACTCCTAATCAAAAACGCTTCAACTCGGTGAGATAAGCACTTTTTGAACGAATGGCCATATCTTGTGAACCTGTAAAGGGATTACACTAAATTTGACTTATATTGAGCAGAATCATTTCCTAACCAACATATTTCAACAGCAGAAACCAGCTTGATGAAATTCAAAAGTTATTGCCACTCCTAATCAAAAACGCTCCAACTCGATGAGATCAGCGCTTTTTGACCCTATGGCTATATTTTTCAAACTTGTTGCTGGATTACACTGAATTTGACTTATATTGTGGAGAATCATGTCCTAAGCAATATATTTCAACAGCAGAAACCAGCTTGATAAAATTCAAAAGTTATTATAACTCCTAATCAAAAACGCTTCAACTCGGTGAGATAAGCACTTTTTGAACGAATGGCTATATCTTTTGAACCTGTGAAGGGATTACACTAAATATGACATATATTGTGCAGACTCATGTCCTAAACAACATATTTCAACAGCAGAAACCAGCTTGATGAAATTCAAAAGTTATTATCACTCCTAATCAAAAACGCTCCAACTCGATGATATAAGCGCTTTTTGACCCTAAGGCTACATCTTTTAAACTTGTTGCTGTATTACACTGAATTTGACTTATATTGTGCAGAACCATTTCCTTATATTGCCTTATATTTCCTTATATTGTGCAGAATCATTTCTTGTGAACCTGTGAAGGGATTACACTAAATTTGACATATATTGTGCAGACTCATGTCCTAAACAAAATATTTCAACAGCAGAAACCAGCTTGATGAAATTCAAAAGTTATTATTACTCCTAATCAAAAACGCTTCAACTCGGTGAGATAAGCACTTTTGAACAAATGGCAATATCTTGTGAACCATTGAAGGGATTACACTGAATTTGACATATATTTTGCAGAATCATGTCATAAACAACATATTTCAACAGCAGAAACCAGCTTGATGAAATTCAAAAGTTATTATCACTCCTAATCAAAAACGCTTCAACTCGGTGAGATAAGCACTTTTTGAACGAATGGCTATATCTTTTGAACCTGTGAAGGGATTACACTAAATTTGACACATATTGTGCAGAATCATGTCCTAAACAACAAATTTCAACAGCAGAAACCAGCTTGATGAAATTCAAAAGTTATTGCCACTCCTAATCAAAAACGTTCCAACTCGATGAGATAAGCGCTTTTTGACTCTATGGCTTTATCTTTTAAACTTGTTGCTGGATTACACTGAATTTGACTTATATTGTGCAGAACCATTTCCTTATATTTCCTTATATTTCCTTATATTGTGCAGAATAATTTCTTGTGAACCTGTGAAGGGATTACACTAAATTTGACATATATTGTGCAGACTCATGTCCTAAACAACATATTTCAACAGCAGAAACCAGCTTGATGAAATTCAAAAGTTATTATCACTCCTAATCAAAAACGCTTCAACTCGGTGAGATAAGCACTTTTGAACAAATGGCAATATCTTGTGAACCATTGAAGGGATTACACTGAATTTGACTTATATTGTGCAGAATCATGTCCTAAACAACATATTTCAACAGCAGAAACCAGCTTGATGAAATTCAAAAGTTATTTTCACTCCTAATCAAAAACTCTTCAACTCGATGAGATAAGCACTTTTTGAACGAATGGCTATATCTTGTGAACCTGTGAAGGGATTACACTAAATTTGACATATATTGTGCAAAATCATGTCCTAAACAACATATTTCAACAGCAGAAACCAGCTTGATGAAATTCAAAAGTTATTATTACTCCTAATCAAAAACGCTTCAACTCGGTGAGATAAGAACTTTTTGAACAAATGGCTATATCTATTGAACCTGTGAAGGGATTACACTAAATTTGACATATATGGTGCAGAATCATGTCCTAAACAACATATTTCAACAGCAGAAACCAGCTTGATAAAATTCAAAAGTTATTGCCACTCCTAATCAAAAACGCTTCAACTCGGTGAGATAAGCACTTTTGAACGAATGGCTGTATCTTGTAAACCATTGAAGGGATTACAGTAAATTTGACATATATTGTGCAAAATCATGTCCTAAACAACATATTTCAACAGCAGAAACCAGCTTGATGAGATTCAAAAGTTATAATCCTTCCTAATCAAAAACGCTCCAACTCGATGAGATAAGCGCTTTTTGACCCTATGGCTATATCTTTTAAACTTGTTGCTGGATTAGACTGAATTTGACTTATATTGTGCAAAATCATGTCCTAAACAACATATTTCAACAGCAGAAACCAGCTTGATGAAATTCAAAAGTTATTATCACTCCTAATCAAAAACGCTTCAACTCGGTGAGATAAGCACTTTTTGAACGAATGGCTGTATCTTGTGAACCTGTGAAGGGATTACACTAAATTTGACATATATTGTGCAGACTCATGTCCTAAACAACATATTTCAACAGCAGAAACCAGCTTGATGAAATTCAAAAGTTATTATCACTCCTAATCAAAAACGCTTCAACTCGGTGAGATAAGCACTTTTGAACAAATTGCAATATCTTGTGAACCATTGAAGGGATTACAGTAAATTTGACATATATTGTGCAGAATCATGTCCTAAACAACATATATCAACAGCAGAAACCAGCTTGATGAAATTCAAAAGTTATAATCATTCCTAATCAAAAACGCTCCAACTCGATAAGATAAGCACTTTTTGACCCTATGGCTATATCTTTTAAACTTGTTGCTGGATTACACTGAATTTGACTTATATTGTGCAGAATCATATCCTAAACAACATATTTCAACAGCAGAAACCAGCTTGATGAAATTCAAAAGTTAATATCACTCCTAATCAAAAACGCTTCAACTCGGTGAGATAAGCACTTTTTGAACGAATGGCTATATCTTGTGAGCCTGTGAGGGGATTACACTAAGTCTGACATATATTGTGCAGAATCATATCCTAAACAACATATTTCAACAGCAGAAACCAGCTTGATGAAATTCAAAAGTTATTGCCACTCCTAATCAAAAACGCTTCAACTCGGTGAGATAAGCACTTTTTGAACGAATGGCTATATCTTTCAAAAATATAGCTGGATTACACTGAATTTGACTTATATTGTGCAGAATCATGTCCTAAACAACATATTTCAACAGCAGAAACTAGCTTGATGAAATTAAAAAGTTATTATCACTCCTAATCAAAAACGCTTCAACTCGGTGAGATAAGCACTTTTTGAACGAATGGCCATATCTTGTGAACCTGTAAAGGGATTACACTAAATTTGACTTATATTGTGCAGAATCATTTCCTAACCAACATATCTCAACAGCAGAAACCAGCTGATGAAATTCAAAAGTTATTGCCACTCCTAATCAAAAACGCTCCAACTCGATGAGATCAGCGCTTTTTGACCCTATGGCTATATTTTTCAAACTTGTTGCTGGATTACACTGAATTTGACTTATATTGTGGAGAATCATGTCCTAAGCAACATATTTCAACAGCAGAAACCAGCTTGTTAAATTTCAAAAGTTATTATAACTCCTAATCAAAAACGCTTCAACTCGGTGAGATAAGCACTTTTTGAACGAATGGCTATATCTTGTGAACCTGTGAAGGGATTACACTAAATATGACATATATTGTGCAGACTCATGTCCTAAACAACATATTTCAACAGCAGAAACCAGCTTGATGAAATTCAAAAGTTATTATCACTCCTAATCAAAAACGCTCCAACTCGATGATATAAGCGCTTTTTTAACCCTAAGGCAACATCTTTTAAACTTGTTGCTGTATTACACTGAATTTGACTTATATTGTGCAGAACCATTTCCTTATATTGCCTTATATTTCCTTATATTGTGCAGAATCATTTCTTGTGAACCTGTGAAGGGATTACACTAAATTTGACATATATTGTGCAGACTCATGTCCTAAACAAAATATTTCAACAGCAGAAACCAGCTTGATGAAATTCAAAAGTTATTATTACTCCTAATCAAAAACGCTTCAACTCGGTGAGATAAGCACTTTTGAACAAATGGCAATATCTTGTGAACCATTGAAGGGATTACACTGAATTTGACATATATTTTGCAGAATCATGTCATAAACAACATATTTCAACAGCAGAAACCAGCTTGATGAAATTCAAAAGTTATTATCACTCCTAATCAAAAACGCTTCAACTCGGTGAGATAAGCACTTTTTAAACGAATGGCTATATCTTTTGAACCTGTGAAGGGATTACACTAAATTTGACATATATTGTGCAGAATCATGTCCTAAACAACAAATTTCAACAGCAGAAACCAGCTTGATGAAATTCAAAAGTTATTGCCACTCCTAATCAAAAACGCTCCAACTCGATGAGATAAGCGCTTTTTGACTCTATGGCTTTATCTTTTAAACTTGTTGCTGGATTACACTGAATTTGACTTATATTGTGCAGAACCATTTCCTTATATTTCCTTATATTTCCTTATATTGTGCAGAATAATTTCTTGTGAACCTGTGAAGGGATTACACTAAATTTGACATATATTGTGCAGACTCATGTCCTAAACAACATATTTCAACAGCAGAAACCAGCTTGATGAAATTCAAAAGTTATTATCACTCCTAATCAAAAACGCTTCAACTCGGTGAGATAAGCACTTTTGAACAAATGGCAATATCTTGTGAACCATTGAAGGGATTACACTGAATTTGACTTATATTGTGCAGAATCATGTCCTAAACAACATATTTCAACAGCAGAAACCAGCTTGATGAAATTCAAAAGTTATTTTCACTCCTAATCAAAAACTCTTCAACTCGATGAGATAAGCACTTTTTGAACGAATGGCTATATCTTGTGAACCTGTGAAGGGATTACACTAAATTTGACATATATTGTGCAAAATCATGTCCTAAACAACATATTTCAACAGCAGAAACCAGCTTGATGAAATTCAAAAGTTATTATTACTCCTAATCAAAAACGCTTCAACTCGGTGAGATAAGAACTTTTTGAACAAATGGCTATATCTATTGAACCTGTGAAGGGATTACACTAAATTTGACATATATTGTGCAGAATCATGTCCTAAACAACATATTTCAACAGCAGAAACCAGCTTGATAAAATTCAAAAGTTATTGCCACTCCTAATCAAAAACGCTTCAACTCGGTGAGATAAGCACTTTTGAACGAATGGCTGTATCTTGTAAACCATTGAAGGGATTACAGTAAATTTGACATATATTGTGCAAAATCATGTCCTAAACAACATATTTCAACAGCAGAAACCAGCTTGATGAGATTCAAAAGTTATAATCCTTCCTAATCAAAAACGCTCCAACTCGATGAGATAAGCGCTTTTTGACCCTATGGCTATATCTTTTAAACTTGTTGCTGGATTAGACTGAATTTGACTTATATTGTGCAAAATCATGTCCTAAACAACATATTTCAACAGCAGAAACCAGCTTGATGAAATTCAAAAGTTATTATCACTCCTAATCAAAAACGCTTCAACTCGGTGAGATAAGCACTTTTTGAACGAATGGCTGTATCTTGTGAACCTGTGAAGGGATTACACTAAATTTGACATATATTGTGCAGACTCATGTCCTAAACAACATATTTCAACAGCAGAAACCAGCTTGATGAAATTCAAAAGTTATTATCACTCCTAATCAAAAACGCTTCAACTCGGTGAGATAAGCACTTTTGAACAAATTGCAATATCTTGTGAACCATTGAAGGGATTACACTAAATTTGACATATATTGTGCAGAATCATGTCCTAAACAACATATTTCAACAGCAGAAACCAGCTTGATGAAATTCAAAAGTTATAATCATTCCTAATCAAAAACGCTCCAACTCAATGAGATAAGCGCTTTTTGACCCTATGGCTATATCTTTAAAAAATATAGCTGGATTACACTGAATTTGACTTATATAGTGCAGAATCATGTCCTAAACAACATATTTCAACAGCAGAAACCAGCTTGATGAAATTCAAAAGTTATTATCACTCCTAATCAAAAACGCTTCAACTCGATGAGATAAGTACTTTTTGACCCTATGGCTATATTTTTCAAACTTGTTGCTGGATTACACATAATTTGACTTATATTGTGGAGAATCATGTCCTAAACAACATATTTCAACAGCAGAAACCAGCTTGATGAAAAAAAAAGTTATTATCACTCCTAATCAAAAACGCTTCAACTCGGTGAGATAAGCCCTTTTTGAACGAATGGCTATATCTTGTGAACATGTGAAGGGATTACACTAAATTTGACATATATTCTGCAGAATCATGTCCTAAACAACATATTTCAACAGCAGAAACCAGCTTGATGAAATTCAAAAGTTATTATCATTCCTAATCAAAAACGCTCCAACTCGATGAGATAAGCGCTTTTTGAACCTAAGGCTATATCTTTTAAACATGTTGCTGGATTACACTGAATTTGACTTATATTGTGCAGAACCATTTCCTTATATTGCCTTATATTTCCTTATATTGTGCAGAATCATTTCTTGTGAACCTGTGAAGGGATTAAACTAAATTTGACATATATTGTGCAGAATCATGTCCTAAACAACATATTTCAACAGCAGAAACCAGCTTGATGAAATTCAAAAGTTATTATTACTCCTAATCAAAAACGCTTCAACTCGGTGAGATAAGCACTTTTTGAACGAATGGCTATATATTTTGAACCTGTGAAGGGATTACACTAAATTTGATATATATTGTGCAGAATCATGTCCTAAACAACAAATTTCAACAGCAGAAACCAGCTTGATAAAATTCAAAAGTTATTGCCACTCCTAATCAAAAACGCTTCAACTCGGTGAGATAAGCACTTTTTGAACGAATGGCTATATCTTGTGAACCATTGAAGGGATTACAGTAAATTTGACATATATTGTGCAGAATCATGTCCTAAACAACATATTTCAACAGCAGAAACCAGCTTGATGAAATTCAAAAGTTATAATCATTCCTAATCAAAAACGCTCCAACTCAATGAGATAAGCGCTTTTTGACCCTATGGCTATATCTTTAAAAAATATAGCTGGATTACACTGAATTTGACTTATATAGTGCAGAATCATGTCCTAAACAACATATTTCAACAGCAGAAACCAGCTTGATGAAATTCAAAAGTTATTATCACTCCTAATCAAAAACGCTTCAACTCGATGAGATAAGTACTTTTTGACCCTATGGCTATATTTTTCAAACTTGTTGCTGGATTACACATAATTTGACTTATATTGTGGAGAATCATGTCCTAAACAACATATTTCAACAGCAGAAACCAGCTTGATAAAAAAAAAAAGTTATTATCACTCCTAATCAAAAACGCTTCAACTCGGTGAGATAAGCACTTTTTGAACGAATGGCTATATCTTTTGAAACTGTGAAGGGATTACACTAAATTTGACATATATTGTGCAGAATCATGTCCTAAACAACAAATTTCAACAGCAGAAACCAGCTTTATGAAATTCAAAAGTTATTGCCACTCCTAATCAAAAACGCTCCAACTCGATGAGATAAGCGCTTTTTGACCCTATGGCTATATCTTTTAAACTTGTTGCTGGATTACACTGAATTTGACTTATATTGTGCAGAACCATTTCCTTATATTTCCTTATATTTCCTTATATTGTGCAGAATCATTTCTTGTGAACCTGTGAAGGGATAACACTAAATTTGACATATATTGTGCAGACTCATGTCCTAAACAACATATTTCAACAGCAGAAACAAGCTTGATGAAATTCAAAAGTTATTATCACTCCTAATTAAAAACGCTTCAACTCGGTGAGATAAGCACTTTTTGAACAAATGGCTATATCTTTTGAACCTGTGAAGGGATTACACTAAATTTGACATATATTGTGCAGAATCATGTCCTAAACAACATATTTCAACAGCAGAAACCAGCTTGATAAAATTCAAAAGTTATTGCCACTCCTAATCAAAAACGCTTCAACTCAGTGAGATAAGCACTTTTTGAACGAATGGCTATATCTTGTGAACCATTGAAGGGATTACAGTAAATTTGACATATATTGTGCAGAATCATGTCCTAAACAACATATATCAACAGCAGAAACCAGCTTGATGAAATTCAAAAGTTATAATCATTCCTAATCAAAAACGCTCCAACTCGATGAGATAAGCACTTTTTGACCCTATGGCTATATCTTTTAAACTTGTTGCTGGATTACACTGAATTTGACTTATATTGTGCAGAATCATCTCCTAAACAACATATTTCAACAGCAGAAACCAGCTTGATGAAATTCAAAAGTTAATATCACTCCTAATCAAAAACGCTTCAACTCGGTGAGATAAGCACTTTTTGAACGAATGGCTATATCTTGTGAGCCTGTGAGGGGATTACACTAAGTCTGACATATATTGTGCAGAATCATATCCTAAACAACATATTTCAACAGCAGAAACCAGCTTGATGAAATTCAAAAGTTATTGCCACTCCTAATCAAAAACGCTTCAACTCGGTGAGATAAGCACTTTTTGAACGAATGGCTATATCTTTCAAAAATATAGCTGGATTACACTGAATTTGACTTATATTGTGCAGAATCATGTCCTAAACAACATATTTCAACAGCAGAAACTAGCTTGATGAAATTAAAAAGTTATTATCACTCCTAATCAAAAACGCTTCAACTCGGTGAGATAAGCACTTTTTGAACGAATGGCCATATCTTGTGAACCTGTAAAGGGATTACACTAAATTTGACTTATATTGTGCAGAATCATTTCCTAACCAACATATCTCAACAGCAGAAACCAGCTTGATGAAATTCAAAAGTTATTGCCACTCCTAATCAAAAACGCTCCAACTCGATGAGATCAGCGCTTTTTGACCCTATGGCTATATTTTTCAAACTTGTTGCTGGATTACACTGAATTTGACTTATATTGTGGAGAATCATGTCCTAAGCAACATATTTCAACAGCAGAAACCAGCTTGATAAATTTCAAAAGTTATTATAACTCCTAATCAAAAACGCTTCAACTCGGTGAGATAAGCACTTTTTGAACGAATGGCTATATCTTGTGAACCTGTGAAGGGATTACACTAAATATGACATATATTGTGCAGACTCATGTCCTAAACAACATATTTCAACAGCAGAAACCAGCTTGATGAAATTCAAAAGTTATTATCACTCCTAATCAAAAACGCTCCAACTCGATGATATAAGCGCTTTTTTAACCCTAAGGCAACATCTTTTAAACTTGTTGCTGTATTACACTGAATTTGACTTATATTGTGCAGAACCATTTCCTTATATTGCCTTATATTTCCTTATATTGTGCAGAATCATTTCTTGTGAACCTGTGAAGGGATTACACTAAATTTGACATATATTGTGCAGACTCATGTCCTAAACAAAATATTTCAACAGCAGAAACCAGCTTGATGAAATTCAAAAGTTATTATTACTCCTAATCAAAAACGCTTCAACTCGGTGAGATAAGCACTTTTGAACAAATGGCAATATCTTGTGAACCATTGAAGGGATTACACTGAATTTGACATATATTTTGCAGAATCATGTCATAAACAACATATTTCAACAGCAGAAACCAGCTTGATGAAATTCAAAAGTTATTATCACTCCTAATCAAAAACGCTTCAACTCGGTGAGATAAGCACTTTTTGAACGAATGGCTATATCTTTTGAACCTGTGAAGGGATTACACTAAATTTGACATATATTGTGCAGAATCATGTCCTAAACAACAAATTTCAACAGCAGAAACCAGCTTGATGAAATTCAAAAGTTATTGCCACTCCTAATCAAAAACGCTCCAACTCGATGAGATAAGCGCTTTTTGACTCTATGGCTTTATCTTTTAAACTTGTTGCTGGATTACACTGAATTTCACTTATATTGTGCAGAACCATTTCCTTATATTTCCTTATATTTCCTTATATTGTGCAGAATAATTTCTTGTGAACCTGTGAAGGGATTACACTAAATTTGACATATATTGTGCAGACTCATGTCCTAAACAACATATTTCAACAGCAGAAACCAGCTTGATGAAATTCAAAAGTTATTATCACTCCTAATCAAAAACGCTTCAACTCGGTGAGATAAGCACTTTTGAACAAATGGCAATATCTTGTGAACCATTGAAGGGATTACACTGAATTTGACATATATTGTGCAGAATCATGTCCTAAACAACATATTTCAACAGCAGAAACCAGCTTGATGAAATTCAAAAGTTATTTTCACTCCTAATCAAAAACGCTTCAACTCGATGAGATAAGCACTTTTTGAACGAATGGCTATATCTTGTGAACCTGTGAAGGGATTACACTAAATTTGACATATATTGTGCGAAATCATGTCCTAAACAACATATTTCAACAGCAGAAACCAGCTTGATAAAATTCAAAAGTTATTATTACTCCTAATCAAAAACGCTTCAACTCGGTGAGATAAGAACTTTTTGAACAAATGGCTATATCTATTGAACCTGTGAAGGGATTACACTAAATTTGACATATATTGTGCAGAATCATGTCCTAAACAACATATTTCAACAGCAGAAACCAGCTTGATAAAATTCAAAAGTTATTGCCACTCCTAATCAAAAACGCTTCAACTCGGTGAGATAAGCACTTTTGAACGAATGGCTGTATCTTGTAAACCATTGAAGGGATTACAGTAAATTTGACATATATTGTGCAAAATCATGTCCTAAACAACATATTTCAACAGCAGAAACCAGCTTGATGAGATTCAAAAGTTATAATCCTTCCTAATCAAAAACGCTCCAACTCGATGAGATAAGCGCTTTTTGACCCTATGGCTATATCTTTTAAACTTGTTGCTGGATTAGACTGAATTTGACTTATATTGTGCAAAATTATGTCCTAAACAACATATTTCAACAGCAGAAACCAGCTTGATGAAATTCAAAAGTTATTATCACTCCTAATCAAAAACGCTTCAACTCGGTGAGATAAGCACTTTTTGAACGAATGGCTGTATCTTGTGAACCTGTGAAGGGATTACACTAAATTTGACATATATTGTGCAGACTCATGTCCTAAACAACATATTTCAACAGCAGAAACCAGCTTGATGAAATTCAAAAGTTATTATCACTCCTAATCAAAAACGCTTCAACTCGGTGAGATAAGCACTTTTGAACAAATTGCAATATCTTGTGAACCACTGAAGGGATTACACTAAATTTGACATATATTGTGCAGAATCATGTCCTAAACAACATATTTCAACAGCAGAAACCAGCTTGATGAAATTCAAAAGTTATTTTCACTCCTAATCAAAAACGCTTCAACTCGATGAGATAAGCACTTTTTGAACGAATGGCTATATCTTGTGAACCTGTGAAGGGATTACACTAAATTTGACATATATTGTGCGAAATCATGTCCTAAACAACATATTTCAACAGCAGAAACCAGCTTGATAAAATTCAAAAGTTATTATTACTCCTAATCAAAAACGCTTCAACTCGGTGAGACAAGAACTTTTTGAACAAATGGCTATATCTATTGAACCTGTGAAGGGATTACACTAAATTTGACATATATTGTGCAGAATCATGTCCTAAACAACATATTTCAACAGCAGAAACCAGCTTGATAAAATTCAAAAGTTATTGCCACTCCTAATCAAAAACGCTTCAACTCGGTGAGATAAGCACTTTTGAACGAATGGCTGTATCTTGTAAACCATTGAAGGGATTACAGTAAATTTGACATATATTGTGCAAAATCATGTCCTAAACAACATATTTCAACAGCAGAAACCAGCTTGAAGAGATTCAAAAGTTATAATCCTTCCTAATCAAAAACGCTCCAACTCGATGAGATAAGCGCTTTTTGACCCTATGGCTATATCTTTTAAACTTGTTGCTGGATTAGACTGAATTTGACTTATATTGTGCAAAATCATGTCCTAAACAACATATTTCAACAGCAGAAACCAGCTTGATGAAATTCAAAAGTTATTATCACTCCTAATCAAAAACGCTTCAACTCGGTGAGATAAGCACTTTTTGAACGAATGGCTGTATCTTGTGAACCTGTGAAGGGATTACACTAAATTTGACATATATTGTGCAGACTCATGTCCTAAACAACATATTTCAACAGCAGAAACCAGCTTGATGAAATTCAAAAGTTATTATCACTCCTAATCAAAAACGCTTCAACTCGGTGAGATAAGCACTTTTGAACAAATTGCAATATCTTGTGAACCACTGAAGGGATTACACTAAATTTGACATATATTGTGCAGAATCATGTCCTAAACAACATATTTCAACAGCAGAAACCAGCTTGATGAAATTCAAAAGTTATAATCATTCCTAATCAAAAACGCTCCAACTCAATGAGATAAGCGCTTTTTGACCCTATGGCTATATCTTTAAAAAATATAGCTGGATTACACTGAATTTGACTTATATAGTGCAGAATCATGTCCTAAACAACATATTTCAACAGCAGAAACCAGCTTGATGAAATTCAAAAGTTATTATCACTCCTAATCAAAAACGCTTCAACTCGATGAGATAAGTACTTTTTGACCCTATGGCTATATTTTTCAAACTTGTTGCTGGATTACACATAATTTGACTTATATTGTGGAGAATCATGTCCTAAACAACATATTTCAACAGCAGAAACCAGCTTGATGAAAAAAAAAGTTATTATCACTCCTAATCAAAAACGCTTCAACTCGGTGAGATAAGCCCTTTTTGAACGAATGGCTATATCTTGTGAACATGTGAAGGGATTACACTAAATTTGACATATATTCTGCAGAATCATGTCCTAAACAACATATTTCAACAGCAGAAACCAGCTTGATGAAATTCAAAAGTTATTATCATTCCTAATCAAAAACGCTCCAACTCGATGAGATAAGCGCTTTTTGAACCTAAGGCTATATCTTTTAAACATGTTGCTGGATTACACTGAATTTGACTTATATTGTGCAGAACCATTTCCTTATATTGCCTTATATTTCCTTATATTGTGCAGAATCATTTCTTGTGAACCTGTGAAAGGATTAAACTAAATTTGACATATATTGTGCAGACTCATGTCCTAAACAACATATTTCAACAGCAGAAACCAGCTTGATGAAATTCAAAAGTTATTATTACTCCTAATCAAAAACGCTTCAACTCGGTGAGATAAGCACTTTTGAACAAATGGCAATATCTTGTGAACCATTGAAGGGATTACACTGAATTTGACATATATTGTGCAGAATCATGTCATAAACAACATATTTCAACAGCAGAAACCAGCTTGATGAAATTCAAAAGTTATTATCACTCCTAATCAAAAACGCTTCAACTCGGTGAGATAAGCACTTTTTAAACGAATGGCTATATCTTTTGAACCTGTGAAGGGATTACACTAAATTTGACATATATTGTGCAGAATCATGTCCTAAACAACAAATTTCAACAGCAGAAACCAGCTTGATGAAATTCAAAAGTTATTGCCACTCCTAATCAAAAACGCTCCAACTCGATGAGATAAGCGCTTTTTGACTCTATGGCTTTATCTTTTAAACTTGTTGCTGGATTACACTGAATTTGACTTATATTGTGCAGAACCATTTCCTTATATTTCCTTATATTTCCTTATATTGTGCAGAATAATTTCTTGTGAACCTGTGAAGGGATTACACTAAATTTGACATATATTGTGCAGACTCATGTCCTAAACAACATATTTCAACAGCAGAAACCAGCTTGATGAAATTCAAAAGTTATTATCACTCCTAATCAAAAACGCTTCAACTCGGTGAGATAAGCACTTTTGAACAAATGGCAATATCTTGTGAACCATTGAAGGGATTACACTGAATTTGACTTATATTGTGCAGAATCATGTCCTAAACAACATATTTCAACAGCAGAAACCAGCTTGATGAAATTCAAAAGTTATTTTCACTCCTAATCAAAAACTCTTCAACTCGATGAGATAAGCACTTTTTGAACGAATGGCTATATCTTGTGAACCTGTGAAGGGATTACACTAAATTTGACATATATTGTGCAAAATCATGTCCTAAACAACATATTTCAACAGCAGAAACCAGCTTGATGAAATTCAAAAGTTATTATTACTCCTAATCAAAAACGCTTCAACTCGGTGAGATAAGAACTTTTTGAACAAATGGCTATATCTATTGAACCTGTGAAGGGATTACACTAAATTTGACATATATTGTGCAGAATCATGTCCTAAACAACATATTTCAACAGCAGAAACCAGCTTGATAAAATTCAAAAGTTATTGCCACTCCTAATCAAAAACGCTTCAACTCGGTGAGATAAGCACTTTTGAACGAATGGCTGTATCTTGTAAACCATTGAAGGGATTACAGTAAATTTGACATATATTGTGCAAAATCATGTCCTAAACAACATATTTCAACAGCAGAAACCAGCTTGATGAGATTCAAAAGTTATAATCCTTCCTAATCAAAAACGCTCCAACTCGATGAGATAAGCGCTTTTTGACCCTATGGCTATATCTTTTAAACTTGTTGCTGGATTAGACTGAATTTGACTTATATTGTGCAAAATCATGTCCTAAACAACATATTTCAACAGCAGAAACCAGCTTGATGAAATTCAAAAGTTATTATCACTCCTAATCAAAAACGCTTCAACTCGGTGAGATAAGCACTTTTTGAACGAATGGCTGTATCTTGTGAACCTGTGAAGGGATTACACTAAATTTGACATATATTGTGCAGACTCATGTCCTAAACAACATATTTCAACAGCAGAAACCAGCTTGATGAAATTCAAAAGTTATTATCACTCCTAATCAAAAACGCTTCAACTCGGTGAGATAAGCACTTTTGAACAAATTGCAATATCTTGTGAACCATTGAAGGGATTACACTAAATTTGACATATATTGTGCAGAATCATGTCCTAAACAACATATTTCAACAGCAGAAACCAGCTTGATGAAATTCAAAAGTTATAATCATTCCTAATCAAAAACGCTCCAACTCAATGAGATAAGCGCTTTTTGACCCTATGGCTATATCTTTAAAAAATATAGCTGGATTACACTGAATTTGACTTATATAGTGCAGAATCATGTCCTAAACAACATATTTCAACAGCAGAAACCAGCTTGATGAAATTCAAAAGTTATTATCACTCCTAATCAAAAACGCTTCAACTCGATGAGATAAGTACTTTTTGACCCTATGGCTATATTTTTCAAACTTGTTGCTGGATTACACATAATTTGACTTATATTGTGGAGAATCATGTCCTAAACAACATATTTCAACAGCAGAAACCAGCTTGATGAAAAAAAAAGTTATTATCACTCCTAATCAAAAACGCTTCAACTCGGTGAGATAAGCCCTTTTTGAACGAATGGCTATATCTTGTGAACATGTGAAGGGATTACACTAAATTTGACATATATTCTGCAGAATCATGTCCTAAACAACATATTTCAACAGCAGAAACCAGCTTGATGAAATTCAAAAGTTATTATCATTCCTAATCAAAAACGCTCCAACTCGATGAGATAAGCGCTTTTTGAACCTAAGGCTATATCTTTTAAACATGTTGCTGGATTACACTGAATTTGACTTATATTGTGCAGAACCATTTCCTTATATTGCCTTATATTTCCTTATATTGTGCAGAATCATTTCTTGTGAACCTGTGAAGGGATTAAACTAAATTTGACATATATTGTGCAGAATCATGTCCTAAACAACATATTTCAACAGCAGAAACCAGCTTGATGAAATTCAAAAGTTATTATTACTCCTAATCAAAAACGCTTCAACTCGGTGAGATAAGCACTTTTTGAACGAATGGCTATATATTTTGAACCTGTGAAGGGATTACACTAAATTTGATATATATTGTGCAGAATCATGTCCTAAACAACAAATTTCAACAGCAGAAACCAGCTTGATAAAATTCAAAAGTTATTGCCACTCCTAATCAAAAACGCTTCAACTCGGTGAGATAAGCACTTTTTGAACGAATGGCTATATCTTGTGAACCATTGAAGGGATTACAGTAAATTTGACATATATTGTGCAGAATCATGTCCTAAACAACATATTTCAACAGCAGAAACCAGCTTGATGAAATTCAAAAGTTATAATCATTCCTAATCAAAAACGCTCCAACTCAATGAGATAAGCGCTTTTTGACCCTATGGCTATATCTTTAAAAAATATAGCTGGATTACACTGAATTTGACTTATATAGTGCAGAATCATGTCCTAAACAACATATTTCAACAGCAGAAACCAGCTTGATGAAATTCAAAAGTTATTATCACTCCTAATCAAAAACGCTTCAACTCGATGAGATAAGTACTTTTTGACCCTATGGCTATATTTTTCAAACTTGTTGCTGGATTACACATAATTTGACTTATATTGTGGAGAATCATGTCCTAAACAACATATTTCAACAGCAGAAACCAGCTTGATAAAAAAAAAAAGTTATTATCACTCCTAATCAAAAACGCTTCAACTCGGTGAGATAAGCACTTTTTGAACGAATGGCTATATCTTTTGAAACTGTGAAGGGATTACACTAAATTTGACATATATTGTGCAGAATCATGTCCTAAACAACAAATTTCAACAGCAGAAACCAGCTTTATGAAATTCAAAAGTTATTGCCACTCCTAATCAAAAACGCTCCAACTCGATGAGATAAGCGCTTTTTGACCCTATGGCTATATCTTTTAAACTTGTTGCTGGATTACACTGAATTTGACTTATATTGTGCAGAACCATTTCCTTATATTTCCTTATATTTCCTTATATTGTGCAGAATCATTTCTTGTGAACCTGTGAAGGGATAACACTAAATTTGACATATATTGTGCAGACTCATGTCCTAAACAACATATTTCAACAGCAGAAACAAGCTTGATGAAATTCAAAAGTTATTATCACTCCTAATTAAAAACGCTTCAACTCGGTGAGATAAGCACTTTTTGAACAAATGGCTATATCTTTTGAACCTGTGAAGGGATTACACTAAATTTGACATATATTGTGCAGAATCATGTCCTAAACAACATATTTCAACAGCAGAAACCAGCTTGATAAAATTCAAAAGTTATTGCCACTCCTAATCAAAAACGCTTCAACTCAGTGAGATAAGCACTTTTTGAACGAATGGCTATATCTTGTGAACCATTGAAGGGATTACAGTAAATTTGACATATATTGTGCAGAATCATGTCCTAAACAACATATATCAACAGCAGAAACCAGCTTGATGAAATTCAAAAGTTATAATCATTCCTAATCAAAAACGCTCCAACTCGATGAGATAAGCACTTTTTGACCCTATGGCTATATCTTTTAAACTTGTTGCTGGATTACACTGAATTTGACTTATATTGTGCAGAATCATATCCTAAACAACATATTTCAACAGCAGAAACCAGCTTGATGAAATTCAAAAGTTAATATCACTCCTAATCAAAAACGCTTCAACTCGGTGAGATAAGCACTTTTTGAACGAATGGCTATATCTTGTGAGCCTGTGAGGGGATTACACTAAGTCTGACATATATTGTGCAGAATCATATCCTAAACAACATATTTCAACAGCAGAAACCAGCTTGATGAAATTCAAAAGTTATTGCCACTCCTAATCAAAAACGCTTCAACTCGGTGAGATAAGCACTTTTTGAACGAATGGCTATATCTTTCAAAAATATAGCTGGATTACACTGAATTTGACTTATATTGTGCAGAATCATGTCCTAAACAACATATTTCAACAGCAGAAACTAGCTTGATGAAATTAAAAAGTTATTATCACTCCTAATCAAAAACGCTTCAACTCGGTGAGATAAGCACTTTTTGAACGAATGGCCATATCTTGTGAACCTGTAAAGGGATTACACTAAATTTGACTTATATTGTGCAGAATCATTTCCTAACCAACATATCTCAACAGCAGAAACCAGCTTGATGAAATTCAAAAGTTATTGCCACTCCTAATCAAAAACGCTCCAACTCGATGAGATCAGCGCTTTTTGACCCTATGGCTATATTTTTCAAACTTGTTGCTGGATTACACTGAATTTGACTTATATTGTGGAGAATCATGTCCTAAGCAACATATTTCAACAGCAGAAACCAGCTTGATAAATTTCAAAAGTTATTATAACTCCTAATCAAAAACGCTTCAACTCGGTGAGATAAGCACTTTTTGAACGAATGGCTATATCTTGTGAACCTGTGAAGGGATTACACTAAATATGACATATATTGTGCAGACTCATGTCCTAAACAACATATTTCAACAGCAGAAACCAGCTTGATGAAATTCAAAAGTTATTATCACTCCTAATCAAAAACGCTCCAACTCGATGATATAAGCGCTTTTTTAACCCTAAGGCAACATCTTTTAAACTTGTTGCTGTATTACACTGAATTTGACTTATATTGTGCAGAACCATTTCCTTATATTGCCTTATATTTCCTTATATTGTGCAGAATCATTTCTTGTGAACCTGTGAAGGGATTACACTAAATTTGACATATATTGTGCAGACTCATGTCCTAAACAAAATATTTCAACAGCAGAAACCAGCTTGATGAAATTCAAAAGTTATTATTACTCCTAATCAAAAACGCTTCAACTCGGTGAGATAAGCACTTTTGAACAAATGGCAATATCTTGTGAACCATTGAAGGGATTACACTGAATTTGACATATATTTTGCAGAATCATGTCATAAACAACATATTTCAACAGCAGAAACCAGCTTGATGAAATTCAAAAGTTATTATCACTCCTAATCAAAAACGCTTCAACTCGGTGAGATAAGCACTTTTTGAACGAATGGCTATATCTTTTGAACCTGTGAAGGGATTACACTAAATTTGACATATATTGTGCAGAATCATGTCCTAAACAACAAATTTCAACAGCAGAAACCAGCTTGATGAAATTCAAAAGTTATTGCCACTCCTAATCAAAAACGCTCCAACTCGATGAGATAAGCGCTTTTTGACTCTATGGCTTTATCTTTTAAACTTGTTGCTGGATTACACTGAATTTCACTTATATTGTGCAGAACCATTTCCTTATATTTCCTTATATTTCCTTATATTGTGCAGAATAATTTCTTGTGAACCTGTGAAGGGATTACACTAAATTTGACATATATTGTGCAGACTCATGTCCTAAACAACATATTTCAACAGCAGAAACCAGCTTGATGAAATTCAAAAGTTATTATCACTCCTAATCAAAAACGCTTCAACTCGGTGAGATAAGCACTTTTGAACAAATGGCAATATCTTGTGAACCATTGAAGGGATTACACTGAATTTGACATATATTGTGCAGAATCATGTCCTAAACAACATATTTCAACAGCAGAAACCAGCTTGATGAAATTCAAAAGTTATTTTCACTCCTAATCAAAAACGCTTCAACTCGATGAGATAAGCACTTTTTGAACGAATGGCTATATCTTGTGAACCTGTGAAGGGATTACACTAAATTTGACATATATTGTGCGAAATCATGTCCTAAACAACATATTTCAACAGCAGAAACCAGCTTGATAAAATTCAAAAGTTATTATTACTCCTAATCAAAAACGCTTCAACTCGGTGAGATAAGAACTTTTTGAACAAATGGCTATATCTATTGAACCTGTGAAGGGATTACACTAAATTTGACATATATTGTGCAGAATCATGTCCTAAACAACATATTTCAACAGCAGAAACCAGCTTGATAAAATTCAAAAGTTATTGCCACTCCTAATCAAAAACGCTTCAACTCGGTGAGATAAGCACTTTTGAACGAATGGCTGTATCTTGTAAACCATTGAAGGGATTACAGTAAATTTGACATATATTGTGCAAAATCATGTCCTAAACAACATATTTCAACAGCAGAAACCAGCTTGATGAGATTCAAAAGTTATAATCCTTCCTAATCAAAAACGCTCCAACTCGATGAGATAAGCGCTTTTTGACCCTATGGCTATATCTTTTAAACTTGTTGCTGGATTAGACTGAATTTGACTTATATTGTGCAAAATTATGTCCTAAACAACATATTTCAACAGCAGAAACCAGCTTGATGAAATTCAAAAGTTATTATCACTCCTAATCAAAAACGCTTCAACTCGGTGAGATAAGCACTTTTTGAACGAATGGCTGTATCTTGTGAACCTGTGAAGGGATTACACTAAATTTGACATATATTGTGCAGACTCATGTCCTAAACAACATATTTCAACAGCAGAAACCAGCTTGATGAAATTCAAAAGTTATTATCACTCCTAATCAAAAACGCTTCAACTCGGTGAGATAAGCACTTTTGAACAAATTGCAATATCTTGTGAACCACTGAAGGGATTACACTAAATTTGACATATATTGTGCAGAATCATGTCCTAAACAACATATTTCAACAGCAGAAACCAGCTTGATGAAATTCAAAAGTTATTTTCACTCCTAATCAAAAACGCTTCAACTCGATGAGATAAGCACTTTTTGAACGAATGGCTATATCTTGTGAACCTGTGAAGGGATTACACTAAATTTGACATATATTGTGCGAAATCATGTCCTAAACAACATATTTCAACAGCAGAAACCAGCTTGATAAAATTCAAAAGTTATTATTACTCCTAATCAAAAACGCTTCAACTCGGTGAGACAAGAACTTTTTGAACAAATGGCTATATCTATTGAACCTGTGAAGGGATTACACTAAATTTGACATATATTGTGCAGAATCATGTCCTAAACAACATATTTCAACAGCAGAAACCAGCTTGATAAAATTCAAAAGTTATTGCCACTCCTAATCAAAAACGCTTCAACTCGGTGAGATAAGCACTTTTGAACGAATGGCTGTATCTTGTAAACCATTGAAGGGATTACAGTAAATTTGACATATATTGTGCAAAATCATGTCCTAAACAACATATTTCAACAGCAGAAACCAGCTTGAAGAGATTCAAAAGTTATAATCCTTCCTAATCAAAAACGCTCCAACTCGATGAGATAAGCGCTTTTTGACCCTATGGCTATATCTTTTAAACTTGTTGCTGGATTAGACTGAATTTGACTTATATTGTGCAAAATCATGTCCTAAACAACATATTTCAACAGCAGAAACCAGCTTGATGAAATTCAAAAGTTATTATCACTCCTAATCAAAAACGCTTCAACTCGGTGAGATAAGCACTTTTTGAACGAATGGCTGTATCTTGTGAACCTGTGAAGGGATTACACTAAATTTGACATATATTGTGCAGACTCATGTCCTAAACAACATATTTCAACAGCAGAAACCAGCTTGATGAAATTCAAAAGTTATTATCACTCCTAATCAAAAACGCTTCAACTCGGTGAGATAAGCACTTTTGAACAAATTGCAATATCTTGTGAACCACTGAAGGGATTACACTAAATTTGACATATATTGTGCAGAATCATGTCCTAAACAACATATTTCAACAGCAGAAACCAGCTTGATGAAATTCAAAAGTTATAATCATTCCTAATCAAAAACGCTCCAACTCAATGAGATAAGCGCTTTTTGACCCTATGGCTATATCTTTAAAAAATATAGCTGGATTACACTGAATTTGACTTATATAGTGCAGAATCATGTCCTAAACAACATATTTCAACAGCAGAAACCAGCTTGATGAAATTCAAAAGTTATTATCACTCCTAATCAAAAACGCTTCAACTCGATGAGATAAGTACTTTTTGACCCTATGGCTATATTTTTCAAACTTGTTGCTGGATTACACATAATTTGACTTATATTGTGGAGAATCATGTCCTAAACAACATATTTCAACAGCAGAAACCAGCTTGATGAAAAAAAAAGTTATTATCACTCCTAATCAAAAACGCTTCAACTCGGTGAGATAAGCCCTTTTTGAACGAATGGCTATATCTTGTGAACATGTGAAGGGATTACACTAAATTTGACATATATTCTGCAGAATCATGTCCTAAACAACATATTTCAACAGCAGAAACCAGCTTGATGAAATTCAAAAGTTATTATCATTCCTAATCAAAAACGCTCCAACTCGATGAGATAAGCGCTTTTTGAACCTAAGGCTATATCTTTTAAACATGTTGCTGGATTACACTGAATTTGACTTATATTGTGCAGAACCATTTCCTTATATTGCCTTATATTTCCTTATATTGTGCAGAATCATTTCTTGTGAACCTGTGAAAGGATTAAACTAAATTTGACATATATTGTGCAGACTCATGTCCTAAACAACATATTTCAACAGCAGAAACCAGCTTGATGAAATTCAAAAGTTATTATTACTCCTAATCAAAAACGCTTCAACTCGGTGAGATAAGCACTTTTGAACAAATGGCAATATCTTGTGAACCATTGAAGGGATTACACTGAATTTGACATATATTGTGCAGAATCATGTCATAAACAACATATTTCAACAGCAGAAACCAGCTTGATGAAATTCAAAAGTTATTATCACTCCTAATCAAAAACGCTTCAACTCGGTGAGATATGCACTTTTTGAACGAATGGCTATATCTTGTGAACCTGTGAAGGGTTTACACTAAATTTGACATATATTGTGCAGAATCATGTCCTAAACAACATATTTCAACAGCAGAAACCAGCTTGATGAAATTCAAAAGTTATTATTACTCCTAATCAAAAACGCTTCAACTCGGTGAGATAAGCACTTTTTGAACGAATGGCTATATATTTTGAACCTGTGAAGGGATTACACTAAATTTGATATATATTGTGCAGAATCATGTCCTAAACAACAAATTTCAACAGCAGAAACCAGCTTGATAAAATTCAAAAGTTATTGCCACTCCTAATCAAAAACGCTTCAACTCGGTGAGATAAGCACTTTTTGAACGAATTGCTATATCTTGTGAACCATTGAAGGGATTACAGTAAATTTGACATATATTGTACTGAATCATGTCCTAAACAACATATTTCAACAGCAGAAACCAGCTTGATGAAATTCAAAAGTTATAATCATTCCTAATCAAAAACGCTCCAACTCAATGAGATAAGCGCTTTTTGACCCTATGGCTATATCTTTAAAAAATATAGCTGGATTACACTGAATTTGACTTATATAGTGCAGAATCATGTCCTAAACAACATATTTCAACAGCAGAAACCAGCTTGATGAAATTCAAAAGTTATTATCACTCCTAATCAAAAACGCTTCAACTCGATGAGATAAGTACTTTTTGACCCTATGGCTATATTTTTCAAACTTGTTGCTGGATTACACTTAATTTGACTTATATTGTGCAAAGCATTTCCTTATATTTCCTTATATTTCCTTATATTGTGCAGAATCATTTCTTGTGAACCTGTGAAGGGATTACACTAAATTTGACATATATTGTGCAGAATCATGTCCTAAACAACATATTTCAACAGCAGAAACCAGCTTGATGAAATTCAAAAGTTATTATCACTCCTAATCAAAAACGCTTCAACTCGGTGAGATAAGCACTTTTGAACAAATGGCTATATCTTTTGAACATGTGAAGGGATTACACTAAATTTGACTTATATTGTGCAGAATCATGTCTTACACAACATATTTCAACAGCAGAAACCAGCTTGATGAAATTCAAAAGTTATTGCCACTCCTAATCAAAAACGCTCTAACTCGATGAGATAAGCACTTTTTGACCCTATGGCTATATCTTTCAAAAATATAGCTGGATGACACTGAATTTTATTTATATTGTGCAAAATCATGTCCTAAACAACACATTCCAACAGCAGAAACCAGCTTGATGAAATTCAAAATGTTATTATCACTCCTAATCAAAAACGCTTCAACTCGGTGAGATAAGCACTTTTTGAACGAATGGCTATATCTTGTGAACATGTTAAGGGATTACACTAAATTTGACATATATTGTGCAGAATCATGTCTTACACAACATATTTCAACAGCAGAAACCAGCTTGTTGAATTTCAAAAGTTATTGCCACTCCTAATCAAAAACGCTCCAACTCGATGAGATAAGCGCTTTTTGACCCTATGGCTATATCTTTCAAACTTGTTGCTGGATTACACTGAATTTGACTTATATTGTGCAAAATCATGTCCTATAAAACATATTTCAACAGCAGAAACCAGCTTGATGAAATTCAAAAGTTATTATCACTCCTAATCAAAAACGCTTCAACTCGGTGAGATAAGCACTTTTTGAACGAATGGCTATATATTATGAACCTGTGAAGGGATTACACTAAATTTGACATATATTGTGCAGAATCATGTCCTAAACAACATATTTCAACAGCAGAAAACAGCTTGATGAAATTCAAAAGTTATTATTACTCCTAATCAAAAACGCTTCAACTCGGTGAGATAAGCACTTTTTGAACGAATGGCTATATCTTGTGAACCATTGAAGGGATTACACTAAATTTGACATATATTGTGCAGAATCATGTCCTAAACAACATATTTCAACAGCAGAAACCAGCTTGATGAAATTCAAAAGTTATAATCATTCCAAATCAAAAACGCTCCAACTCGATTAGATAAGCGCTTTTTGAGCCTATGCCTATATCTTTCAAAAAGATAGCTGGATTAAACTGAATTTGACTTATATTGTGCAGAATCATGTCCTAAACAACAAATTTTAACAGCAGAAACCAGCTTGATGAAATTCAAAAGTTATTGCCACTCCTAATCAAAAATGATCCAACTCGATAAGATAAGCCCTTTTTGACCCTATGGCTATATTTTTCAAACTTGTTGCTGGATTACACTGAATTTGACATATATTGTGCAGAATCATGTCCTAAACAACATATTTCAACAGCAGAAACCAGCATGATGATATTCAAAAGTTATTGCCACTCCTAATCAAAAACGCTACAACTCGATGAGATAAGCACTTTTTGACCCTATGGCTATATCTTTTAAAATTGTTGCGGATTACACTGAATTTGACTTATTTTGTGCAGAATCATGTCCTAAAAAACATATTTCAACAGCAGAAACCACCTTCATGAAATTCAAAAGTTATTGCCACTCCTAATCAAAAACGCTTGAACTCGGTGAGATAAGCACTTTTTGAACGAATGGCTATATCTTGTGAACCTGTGAAGGAATTACACTAAATTTGACTTATATTGTGCAGAATCATGTCCTAAACAACATATTTCAACAGCAGAAACCAGCTTGATGAAATTCAAAAGTTATTGCCACTCCTAATCAAAAACGCTCCAACTCGATGAGATAAGCGCTTTTTGACCCTATGGCTATATCTTTCAAACTTGTTGCTGGATTAAACTGAATTTGACTTATATTGTGCAGAATCATGTCCTAAACAACAAATTTCAACAGCAGAAACCAGCTTGATGACATTCAAAAGTTATAGCCACTCCTAATCAAAAACGCTTCAACTCGGTGAGATAAGCACTTTTTGAACGAATGGCTATATCTTGTGAACATGTGAAGGGATTACACTAAATTTGACATATATTGTGCAGAATCATGTCCTAAAAAACATATTTCAACAGCAGAAACCAGCTTGATGAAATTCAAAAGTTATTGCCACTCCTAATCAAAAACGCTCTAACTCGATGAGATAAGCGCTTGTTAAACCTATGGCTATATCTTTCAAACTTGTTGCTGGATTACACTGAATTTGACATATATTGTGCAGAATCATGTCCTAAACAACATATTTCAACAGCAGAAACCAGCTTGATGAAATTCAAAAGTTATTATTACTCCTAATCAAAAACGCTTCAACTCGGTGAGATAAGCACTTTTTGAACGAATGGCTATATCTTGTGAACCATTGAAGGGATTACACTAAATTTGAAATATATTGTGCAGAATCATGTCCTAAACAACATATTTCAACAGCAGAAACCAGCTTGATGAAATTCAAAAGTTATAATCATTCCTAATCAAAAACGCTCCAACTCGATGAGATAAGCGCTTTTTGACTCTATGCCTATATCTTTCAAAAAGATTGCTGGATTACACTGAATTTGACTTATATTGTTCAGAATCATGTCCTAAACAACAAATTTTAACAGCAGAAACCAGCTTGATGAAATTCAAAAGTTATTGCCACTCCTAATCAAAAATGATCCAACTCGATAAGATAAGCCCTTTTTGACCCTATGGCTATATTTTTCAAACTTGTTGCTGGATTACACTGAATTTGACATATATTGTGCAGAATCATGTCCTAAACAACATATTTCAACAGCAGAAACCAGCTTGATGATATTCAAAAGTTATTGCCACTCCTAATCAAAAACGCTACAACTCGATGAGATAAGCACTTTTTGACCCTATGGCTATATCTTTTAAAATTGTTGCGGATTACACTGAATTTGACTTATTTTGTGCAGAATCATGTCCTAAAAAACATATTTCAACAGCAGAAACCACCTTCATGAAATTCAAAAGTTATTGCCACTCCTAATCAAAAACGCTTGAACTCGGTGAGATAAGCACTTTTTGACCCTATGGCTATATCTTTCAAAAAGATAGCTGGATTACACTGAATTTGACTTATATTGTGCAGAATCATGTCCTAAACAACATATTTCAACAGCAGAAACCAGCTTGATGAAATTCAAAAGTTATTGCCACTCCTAATCAAAAACGCTTCAACTCGGTGAGATAAGCACTTTTTGAACGAATGGCTATATCTTGTGAACCTGTGAAGGGATTACACTAAATTTGACATATATTGTGCAGAATCATGTCCTAAATAACATATTTCAACAGCAGAAACCAGCTTGATGAAATTCAAAAGTTATTATCACTCCTAATCAAAAACGCTTCAACTCGGTGAGATAAGCACTTTTGAACGAATGGCTTTATCTTTTGAACCTGTGAAGGGAATAACACTAAATTTGACATATATTGTGCAGAATCATGTCCTAAACAACATATTTCAACAGCAGAAACCAGCTTGATGAAATTCAAAAGTTATAATCATTCCTAATCAAAAACGCTCCAACTCGATTAGATAAGCGCTTTTTGAGCCTATGCCTATATCTTTCAAAAAGATAGCTGGATTAAACTGAATTTGACTTATATTGTGCAGAATCATGTCCTAAACAACAAATTTTAACAGCAGAAACCAGCTTGATGAAATTCAAAAGTTATTGCCACTCCTAATCAAAAATGATCCAACTCGATAAGATAAGCCCTTTTTGACCCTATGGCTATATTTTTCAAACTTGTTGCTGGATTACACTGAATTTGACATATATTGTGCAGAATCATGTCCTAAACAACATATTTCAACAGCAGAAACCAGCTTGATGATATTCAAAAGTTATTGCCACTCCTAATCAAAAACGCTACAACTCGATGAGATAAGCACTTTTTGACCCTATGGCTATATCTTTTAAAATTGTTGCGGATTACACTGAATTTGACTTATTTTGTGCAGAATCATGTCCTAAAAAACATATTTCAACAGCAGAAACCACCTTCATGAAATTCAAAAGTTATTGCCACTCCTAATCAAAAACGCTTGAACTCGGTGAGATAAGCACTTTTTGAACGAATGGCTATATCTTGTGAACCTGTGAAGGAATTACACTAAATTTGACTTATATTGTGCAGAATCATGTCCTAAACAACATATTTCAACAGCAGAAATCAGCTTGATGAAATTCAAAAGTTATTGCCACTCCTAATCAAAAACGCTCCAACTCGATGAGATAAGCGCTTTTTGACCCTATGGCTATATCTTTCAAACTTGTTGCTGGATTAAACTGAATTTGACTTATATTGTGCAGAATCATGTCCTAAACAACAAATTTCAACAGCAGAAACCAGCTTGATGACATTCAAAAGTTATAGCCACTCCTAATCAAAAACGCTTCAACTCGGTGAGATAAGCACTTTTTGAACGAATGGCTATATCTTGTGAACATGTGAAGGGATTACACTAAATTTGACATATATTGTGCAGAATCATGTCCTAAAAAACATATTTCAACAGCAGAAACCAGCTTGATGAAATTCAAAAGTTATTGCCACTCCTAATCAAAAACGCTCTAACTCGATGAGATAAGCGCTTGTTAAACCTATGGCTATATCTTTCAAACTTGTTGCTGGATTACACTGAATTTGACATATATTGTGCAGAATCATGTCCTAAACAACATATTTCAACAGCAGAAACCAGCTTGATGAAATTCAAAAGTTATTATTACTCCTAATCAAAAACGCTTCAACTCGGTGAGATAAGCACTTTTTGAACGAATGGCTATATCTTGTGAACCATTGAAGGGATTACACTAAATTTGAAATATATTGTGCAGAATCATGTCCTAAACAACATATTTCAACAGCAGAAACCAGCTTGATGAAATTCAAAAGTTATAATCATTCCTAATCAAAAACGCTCCAACTCGATGAGATAAGCGCTTTTTGACTCTATGCCTATATCTTTCAAAAAGATAGCTGGATTACACTGAATTTGACTTATATTGTGCAGAATCATGTCCTAAACAACATATTTCAACAGCAGACACCAGCTTGATGAAATTCAAAAGTTATATCCACTCCTAATCAAAAACGCTTCAACTCGATGAGATAAGCACTTTTTGACCCTATGGCTATATCTTTCAAAAAGATAGCTGGATTGCACTGAATTTGACTTATATTGTGCAGAATCATGTCCTAAACAACATATTTCAACAGCAGAAACCAGCTTGATGAAATTCAAAAGTTATTGCCACTCCTAATCAAAAACGCTTCAACTCGGTGAGATAAGCACTTTTTGAACGAATGGCTATATCTTGTGAACCTGTGAAGGGATTACACTAAATTTGACATATATTGTGCAGAATCATGTCCTAAATAACATATTTCAACAGCAGAAACCAGCTTGATGAAATTCAAAAGTTATTATCACTCCTAATCAAAAACGCTTCAACTCGGTGAGATAAGCACTTTTGAACGAATGGCTTTATCTTTTGAACCTGTGAAGGGAATAACACTAAATTTGACATATATTGTGCAGAATCATGTCCTAAACAACATATTTAAACAGCAGAAACCAGCTTGATGAAATTCAAAAGTTATTGCCACTCCTAATCAAAAACGCTCCAACTCGATGAGATAAGCGCTTTTTGACCCTATGGCTATATCTTTCAAAGTAGTTGCTGGATTACACTGAATTTGACTTATATTGTGCAGAATCATGTCCTAAACACCATATTTCAACAGCAGAAAACAGCTTGATGAAATTCAAAAGTTATCGCCACTCCAAATCAAAAACGCTTCAACTCAGTGAGATAAGCACTTTTTGAACGAATGGCTATATCTTGTGAACCATTGAAGGGATTACACTAAATTTGAGATATGCTGTGCAGAATCATGTCCTAAACAACATATTTCAACAGCAGAAACCAGCTTGATGAAATTCAAAAGTTATAATCATTCCTAATCAAAAACGCTCCAACTCGATGAGATAAGCGCTTTTTGACTCTATGCCTATATCTTTCAAAAATATAGCTGGATTACACTATACTTGACTTATATAATGCAGAATCATGTACTAAACAAAATATTTCAACAGCAGAAACCAGCTTGATGAAATTCAAAAGTTATTATCACTCCTAATCAAAAACGCTTGAACTCGGTGAGATAAGCACTTTTTGACCCTATGGCTATATCTTTTAAAATTGTTGCGGATTACACTGAATTTGACTTATTTTGTGCAGAATCATGTCCTAAAAAACATATTTCAACAGCAGAAACCAGCTTGATGATATTCAAAAGTTATTGCCACTCCTAATCAAAAACGCTACAACTCGATGAGATAAGCACTTTTTGACCCTATGGCTATATCTTTTAAAATTGTTGCGGATTACACTGAATTTGACTTATTTTGTGCAGAATCATGTCCTAAAAAACATATTTCAACAGCAGAAACCACCTTCATGAAATTCAAAAGTTATTGCCACTCCTAATCAAAAACGCTTGAACTCGGTGAGATAAGCACTTTTTGACCCTATGGCTATATCTTTCAAAAAGATAGCTGGATTACACTGAATTTGACTTATATTGTGCAGAATCATGTCCTAAACAACATATTTCAACAGCAGAAACCAGCTTGATGAAATTCAAAAGTTATTGCCACTCCTAATCAAAAACGCTTCAACTCGGTGAGATAAGCACTTTTTGAACGAATGGCTATATCTTGTGAACCTGTGAAGGGATTACACTAAATTTGACATATATTGTGCAGAATCATGTCCTAAATAACATATTTCAACAGCAGAAACCAGCTTGATGAAATTCAAAAGTTATTATCACTCCTAATCAAAAACGCTTCAACTCGGTGAGATAAGCACTTTTGAACGAATGGCTTTATCTTTTGAACCTGTGAAGGGAATAACACTAAATTTGACATATATTGTGCAGAATCATGTCCTAAACAACATATTTCAACAGCAGAAACCAGCTTGATGAAATTCAAAAGTTATAATCATTCCTAATCAAAAACGCTCCAACTCGATTAGATAAGCGCTTTTTGAGCCTATGCCTATATCTTTCAAAAAGATAGCTGGATTAAACTGAATTTGACTTATATTGTGCAGAATCATGTCCTAAACAACAAATTTTAACAGCAGAAACCAGCTTGATGAAATTCAAAAGTTATTGCCACTCCTAATCAAAAATGATCCAACTCGATAAGATAAGCCCTTTTTGACCCTATGGCTATATTTTTCAAACTTGTTGCTGGATTACACTGAATTTGACATATATTGTGCAGAATCATGTCCTAAACAACATATTTCAACAGCAGAAACCAGCTTGATGATATTCAAAAGTTATTGCCACTCCTAATCAAAAACGCTACAACTCGATGAGATAAGCACTTTTTGACCCTATGGCTATATCTTTTAAAATTGTTGCGGATTACACTGAATTTGACTTATTTTGTGCAGAATCATGTCCTAAAAAACATATTTCAACAGCAGAAACCACCTTCATGAAATTCAAAAGTTATTGCCACTCCTAATCAAAAACGCTTGAACTCGGTGAGATAAGCACTTTTTGAACGAATGGCTATATCTTGTGAACCTGTGAAGGAATTACACTAAATTTGACTTATATTGTGCAGAATCATGTCCTAAACAACATATTTCAACAGCAGAAATCAGCTTGATGAAATTCAAAAGTTATTGCCACTCCTAATCAAAAACGCTCCAACTCGATGAGATAAGCGCTTTTTGACCCTATGGCTATATCTTTCAAACTTGTTGCTGGATTAAACTGAATTTGACTTATATTGTGCAGAATCATGTCCTAAACAACAAATTTCAACAGCAGAAACCAGCTTGATGACATTCAAAAGTTATAGCCACTCCTAATCAAAAACGCTTCAACTCGGTGAGATAAGCACTTTTTGAACGAATGGCTATATCTTGTGAACATGTGAAGGGATTACACTAAATTTGACATATATTGTGCAGAATCATGTCCTAAAAAACATATTTCAACAGCAGAAACCAGCTTGATGAAATTCAAAAGTTATTGCCACTCCTAATCAAAAACGCTCTAACTCGATGAGATAAGCGCTTGTTAAACCTATGGCTATATCTTTCAAACTTGTTGCTGGATTACACTGAATTTGACATATATTGTGCAGAATCATGTCCTAAACAACATATTTCAACAGCAGAAACCAGCTTGATGAAATTCAAAAGTTATTATTACTCCTAATCAAAAACGCTTCAACTCGGTGAGATAAGCACTTTTTGAACGAATGGCTATATCTTGTGAACCATTGAAGGGATTACACTAAATTTGAAATATATTGTGCAGAATCATGTCCTAAACAACATATTTCAACAGCAGAAACCAGCTTGATGAAATTCAAAAGTTATAATCATTCCTAATCAAAAACGCTCCAACTCGATGAGATAAGCGCTTTTTGACTCTATGCCTATATCTTTCAAAAAGATAGCTGGATTACACTGAATTTGACTTATATTGTGCAGAATCATGTCCTAAACAACATATTTCAACAGCAGACACCAGCTTGATGAAATTCAAAAGTTATATCCACTCCTAATCAAAAACGCTTCAACTCGATGAGATAAGCACTTTTTGACCCTATGGCTATATCTTTCAAAAAGATAGCTGGATTGCACTGAATTTGACTTATATTGTGCAGAATCATGTCCTAAACAACATATTTCAACAGCAGAAACCAGCTTGATGAAATTCAAAAGTTATTGCCACTCCTAATCAAAAACGCTTCAACTCGGTGAGATAAGCACTTTTTGAACGAATGGCTATATCTTGTGAACCTGTGAAGGGATTACACTAAATTTGACATATATTGTGCAGAATCATGTCCTAAATAACATATTTCAACAGCAGAAACCAGCTTGATGAAATTCAAAAGTTATTATCACTCCTAATCAAAAACGCTTCAACTCGGTGAGATAAGCACTTTTGAACGAATGGCTTTATCTTTTGAACCTGTGAAGGGAATAACACTAAATTTGACATATATTGTGCAGAATCATGTCCTAAACAACATATTTAAACAGCAGAAACCAGCTTGATGAAATTCAAAAGTTATTGCCACTCCTAATCAAAAACGCTCCAACTCGATGAGATAAGCGCTTTTTGACCCTATGGCTATATCTTTCAAAGTAGTTGCTGGATTACACTGAATTTGACTTATATTGTGCAGAATCATGTCCTAAACACCATATTTCAACAGCAGAAAACAGCTTGATGAAATTCAAAAGTTATCGCCACTCCAAATCAAAAACGCTTCAACTCAGTGAGATAAGCACTTTTTGAACGAATGGCTATATCTTGTGAACCATTGAAGGGATTACACTAAATTTGAGATATGCTGTGCAGAATCATGTCCTAAACAACATATTTCAACAGCAGAAACCAGCTTGATGAAATTCAAAAGTTATAATCATTCCTAATCAAAAACGCTCCAACTCGATGAGATAAGCGCTTTTTGACTCTATGCCTATATCTTTCAAAAATATAGCTGGATTACACTATACTTGACTTATATAATGCAGAATCATGTACTAAACAAAATATTTCAACAGCAGAAACCAGCTTGATGAAATTCAAAAGTTATTATCACTCCTAATCAAAAACGCTTCAACTCGATGAGATAAGCGCTTTTTGACCCTATGGCTATATCTTTCAAAAAGATAGCTGGATTACACTGAATTTGACTTATATTGTGCAGAATCATGTCCTAAACAACATATTTCAACAGCAGAAACCAGCTTGATGAAATTCAAAAGTTATTGCCACTCCTAATCAAAAACGCTTCAACTCGGTGAGATAAGCACTTTTTGAACGAATGGCTATATCTTGTGAACCTGTGAAGGGATTACACTAAATTTGACATATATTGTGCAGAATCATGTCCTAAACAACATATTTCAACAGCAGAAACCAGCTTGATGAAATTCAAAAGTTATAATCATTCCTAATCAAAAACGCTCCAACTCGATGAGATAAGCGCTTTTTGACTCTATGCCTATATCTTTCAAAAATATAGCTGGATTACACTGAATTTGACTTATATAGTGCAGAATCATGTACTAAACAAAATATTTCAACAGCAGAAACCAGCTTGATGAAATTCAAAACTTATTATCACTCCTAATCAAAAACGCTTCAACTCGATGAGATAAGCACTTTTTGACCCTATGGCTATATCTTTCAAAAAGATAGCTGGATTACACTGAATTTGACTTATATTGTGCAGAATCATGTCCTAAACAACATATTTCAACAGCAGACACCAGCTTGATGAAATTCAAAAGTTATATCCACTCCTAATCAAAAACGCTTCAACTCGATGCGATAAGCACTTTTTGACCCTATGGCTATATCTTTCAAAAAGATAGCTGGATTACACTGAATTTGACTTATATTGTGCAGAATCATGTCCTAAACAACATATTTCAACAGCAGAAACCAGCTTGATGAAATTCAAAAGTTATTGCCACTCCTAATCAAAAACGCTTCAACTCGGTGAGATAAGCACTTTTTTAACGAATGGCTATATCTTGTGAACCTGTGAAGGGATTACACTAAATTTGACATATATTGTGCAGAATCATGTCCTAAACAACATATTTCAACAGCAGAAACCAGCTTGATGAAATTCAAAAGTTATTATCACTCCTAATCAAAAACGCTTCAACTCGGTGAGATAAGCACTTTTGAACGAATGGCTTTATCTTTTGAACCTGTGAATGGAATAACACTAAATTTGACATATATTGTGCAGAATCATGTCCTAAACAACATATTTAAACAGCAGAAACCAGCTTGATGAAATTCAAAAGTTATTGCCACTCCTAATCAAAAACGCTCCAACTCGATGAGATAAGCGCTTTTTGACCCTATGGCTATATCTTTCAAAGTAGTTGCTGGATTACACTGAATTTGACTTATATTGTGCAGAATCATGTCCTAAACACCATATTTCAACAGCAGAAAACAGCTTGATGAAATTCAAAAGTTATTGCCACTCCAAATCAAAAACGCTTCAACTCAGTGAGATAAGCACTTTTTGAACGAATGGCTATATCTTGTGAAACATTGAAGGGATTACACTAAATTTGAGATATGCTGTGCAGAATCATGTCCTAAACAACATATTTCAACAGCAGAAACCAGCTTGATGAAATTAAAAAGTTATAATCATTCCTAATCAAAAACGCTCCAACTCGATGAGATAAGCGCTTTTTGACTCTATGCCTATATCTTTCAAAAATATAGCTGGATTACACTATATTTGACTTATATAGTGCAGAATCATGTACTAAACAAAATATTTCAACAGCAGAAACCAGCTTGATGAAATTCAAAAGTTATTATCACTCCTAATCAAAAACGCTTCAACTCGATGAGATAAGCACTTTTTGACCCTATGGCTATATCTTTCAAAAAGATAGCTGGATTACACTGAATTTGACTTATATTGTGCAGAATCATGTCCTAAACAACATATTTCAACAGCAGACACCAGCTTGATGAAATTCAAAAGTTATTATCACTCCTAATCAAAAACGCTTCAACTCGATGAGATAAGTGCTTTTTGACCCTGTGGCTATATCTTTTAAACTTGTTATTGGATTACACTGAATTTGACTTATATTGTGCAGAACCATGTCCTAAACAACATATTTCAACAGCAGAAACCAGCTTGATAAAATTCAAAAGTTATTATCACTCCTAATCAAAAACGCTTTAACTCGGTGAGATAAGCACTTTTTGAACGAATGGCTATATCTTGTGAACTTGTGAAGGGATTACACTAAATTTGACATATATTGTGCAGAATCATGTCGTAAACAACATATTTCAACAGCAGAAACCAGCTTGATGAAATTCAAAAGTTATTGCCACTCCTAATCAAAAACGCTCCAACTCGATGAGATAAGCGCTTTTTGACCCTATGGCTATATCTTTCAAACTAGTTGCTGGATTACACTGAATTTGACTTATATTGTGCAGAATCATGTCCTAAACACCATATTTCAACAGCAGAAACCAGCTTGATGAAATTCAAAAGTTATTGCCACTCCAAATCAAAAACGCTTCAACTCAGTGATATAAGCACTTTTTGAACGAACGGCTATATCTTGTGAACCTGTGAAGGGATTACACTAAATTTGACATATATTGTGCAGAATCATGTCCTAAACAACATATTTCAATAGAAGGAACCAGCTTGATGAAACTCAAAAGTTTTTGCCACTCCTAATCATAAACGCTCCAACTTGATGAGATAAGCACTTTTTGACCCTATGGCTATATCTTTCAAAAATATAGCTGGATTACACTGAATTTGACTTATATTGTGCAAAATCATGTCCTGAACAACATTTTTCAACAGCAGAAACCAGCTTGATGAAATACAAAAGTTATTATTACTCCTAATCAAAAACGCTTCAACTCGGTGAGATAAGCACTTTTTGAACGAATGGCTATATCTTGTGAACCTGTGAAGGGATTACACTAAATTTGACATATATTGTGCAGAATCATGTCCTAAACAACATATTTCAACAGCAGAAACCAGCTTGATGAAATTCAAAAGTTATTATTACTCCTAATCAAAAACGCTTCACCTCGGTGAGATAAGCACTTTTTGAACGAATGGCTATATCTTTTGAACCTGTGAAGTGATTACACTAAATTTGACATATATTGTGCAAAATAATGTCCTAAACAACATATTTCAACAGCAGTAACCAGCTTGATGAAATTCAAAAGTTGTTGCCACTCCTAATCAAAAACGCTTGAACTCGGTGAGATAAGCACTTTTTGAACGAATGGCTATATCTTGTGAACCATTGAAGGGATTACACTAAATTTGACATATATTGTGCAGAATCATGTCCTAAACAACATATTTCAACAGCAGAAACCAGCTTGATGAAATTCAAAAGTTATTGCCACTCCTAATCAAAAACGCTCCAACTCGATGAGATAAGCGCTTTTTGACCCTATGGCTATATCTTTCAAAGTACTTGCTGGATTACACTGAATTTGACTTATATTGTGCAAAATCATGTCCTAAACACCATATTTCAAAAGCAGAAACCAGCTTGATGAAATTCAAAAGTTATTGCCACTCCAAATCAAAAACGCTTCAACTCAGTGAGATAAGCACTTTTTGAACGAATGGCTATATCTTGTGAACCTGTGAAGGGATTACACTAAATTTGACCTATATTGTGCAGAATCATGTCCTAAACAATATATTTCAACAGCAGAAACCAGCTTGATGAAACTCAAAAGTTTTTGCCACTTCTAATCATAAACGCTCCAACTTGATGAGATAAGCACTTTTTGACCCTATGGCTATATCTTTCAAAAATATAGCTGGATTACACTGAATTTGACTTATATTGTGCAAAATCATGTCCTGAACAACATATTTCAACAGCAGAAACCAGCTTGATGAAATACAAAAGTTATTATTACTCCTAATCAAAAACGCTTCAACTCGGTGAGATAAGCACTTTTTGAACGAATGGCTATATCTTGTGAACCTGTGAAGGGATTACACTGAATTTGACATATATTGTGCGGAATCATGTCCTAAACAACATATTTCAACAGCAGAAACCAGCCTGATGAAATTCAAAAGTTATTATTACTCCTAATCAAAAACGCTTGAACTCGGTGAGATAAGCACTTTTTGAACGAATGGCTATATCTTTTGAACCTTTGAAGGGATTACACTAAATTTGACATATATTGTGCAGAGTCATGTCCTAAACAACATATTTCAACAGCAGAAACTAGCTTGATGAAATTCAAAAGTTATTATCACTCCTAATCAAAAACGCTTCAACTCGGTGAGATAAGCAATTTTGAACAAATGGCAATATCTTGTGAACCATTGAAGGGATTACACTAAATTTGACATATATTGTGCAGAATCATGTCCTAAACAACATATTTCAACAGCAGAAACCACCTTGATGAAATTCAAAAGTTATAATCATTCCTAATCAAAAACGCTCCAACTCAATGAGATAAGCGCTTTTTGACCCTATGGCTATATCTTTTAAAATTGTTGCTGGATTACACTGAATATGACTTATATTGTGCAGAATAATGTCCTAAACAACATATTTCAACAGCAGAAACCAGCTTGATGAAATTCAAAAGTTATTGCCACTCCTAATCAAAAATGCTCCAACTCGATGAGATATGCACTTTTTGACCCTATGGCTATATCTTTCAAAAATATAGCTGGATTACACTGAATTTGACTTATATTGTGCAGAATCATGTCCTAAACAACATATTTCAACAGCAGAAACCAGCTTGATGAAATTCAAAAGTTATTGCCACTCCTAATCAAAAACGCTCCAACTCGATGAGATCAGCGCTTTTTGACCCTATGGCTATATTTTTCAAACTTGTTGCTGGATTACACTGAATTTGACTTATATTGTGCAGAATCATGTCCTAAACAACATATTCCAACAGCAGAAACCAGCTTGATGAAATTCAAAAGTTATTATCACTCCTAATCAAAAACGCTTCAACTCGGTGAGATAACCACTTTTGAACAAATGGCAATATCTTGTGAACCATTGAAGGGATTACACTGAATTTGACATATATTGTGCAGAATCATGTCCTAAACAACATATTTCAACAGCAGAAACCAGCTTGATGAAATTCAAAAGTTATTATCACTCCTAATCAAAAACGCTTCAACTCGGTGAGATAAGCACTTTTTGAACGAATGGCTATATCTTGTGAACCTGTGAAGGGATTACACTAAATTTGACATATATTGTGCAGAATCATGTCCTAAACAACATATTTCAACAGCAGAAACCAGCTTGATGAAATTCAAAAGTTACTATTACTCCTAATCAAAAACGCTTCAACTCGGTGAGATAAGCACTTTTTGAACGAATGGCTATATCTTTTGAACCTGTGAAGGGATTACACTAAATTTGACATATATTGTGCAGAATCATGTCCTAAACAACATATTTCAACAGCAGAAACCAGCTTGATAAAATTCGAAAGTTATTGCCACTCCTAATCAAAAACGCTTCAACTCGGTGAGATAAGCACTTTTTGAACAAATGGCTATATCTTGTGAACCATTGAAGGGATTACAGTAAATTTGACATATATTGTGCAGAATCATGTCCTAAACAACATATTTCAACAGCAGAAACCAGCTTGATGTGATTCAAAAGTTATAATCATTCCAATTCAAAAACGCTCCAACTCGATGAGATAAGCGCTTTTTGACCCTATGGCTATATCTTTTAAAATTGTTGCTGGATTACACTGAATTTGACTTATATTGTGCAAAATCATGTCCTAAACAACATATTTCAACAGCAGAAACCAGCTTGATGAAATTCAAAAGTTATTGCCACTCCTAATCAAAAACGCTTCAACTCGGTGAGATAAGCACTTTTTGAACGAATGGCTATATCTTGTGAACCTGTGAAGGGATTACACTAAATTTGACATATATTGTGCAGACTCATGTCCTAAACAACATATTTCAACAGCAGAAACCAGCTTGATGAAATTCAAAAGTTATTATCACTCCTAATCAAAAACGCTTCAACTCGGTGAGATAAGCACTTTTGAACAAATGGCAATATCTTGTGAACTATTGAAGGGATTACACTAAATTTGACATATATTGTGCAGATTCATGTCCTAAACAACATATTTCAACAGCAGAAACCACCTTGATGAAATTCAAAAGTTATAATCATTCCTAATCAAAAACGCTCCAACTCAATGAGATAAGCGCTTTTTGAACGAATGGCCATATCTTGTGAACCTGTAAAGGGATTACACTAAATTTGACTTATATTGTGCAGAATCATGTCCTTAACAACATATTTCAACAGCAGAAACCAGCTTGATGAAATTCAAAAGTTATTGCCACTCCTAATCAAAAACGCTCCAACTCGATGAGATCAGCGCTTTTTGACCTTATGGCTATATCTTTAAAAAATATAGCTGGATTACACTGAATTTGACTTATATAGTGCAGAATCATGTCCTAAACAACATATTTCAACAGCAGAAACCAGCTTGATGAAATTCAAAAGTTATTATCACTCCTAATCAAAAACGCTTCAACTCGGTGAGATAAGCACTTTTGAACAAATGGCAATATCTTGTGAACCATTGAAGGGATTACACTAAATTTGACATGTATTGTGCAGAATCATGTCCTAAACAACATATTTCAACAGCAGAAACCAGCTTGATGAAATTCAAAAGTTATAATCATTCCTAATCAAAAACGCTCCAACTCAATGAGATAAGCGCTTTTTGACCCTATGGCTATATCTTTTAAAATTGTTGCTGGATTACACTGAATATGACTTATATTGTGCTGAATCATGTCCTAAACAACATATTTCAACAGCAGAAACCAGCTTGATGAAATTCAAAAGTTATTGCCACTCCTAATCAAAAATGCTCCAACTCGATGAGATATGCACTTTTTGACCCTATGGCTATATCTTTCAAAAATATAGCTGGATTACACTGAATTTGACTTATATTGTGCAGAATCATGTCCTAAACAACATATTTCAACAGCAGAAACCAGCTTGATGAAATTCAAAAGTTATTGCCACTCCTAATCAAAAACGCTCCAACTCGATGAGATCAGCGCTTTTTGACCCTATGGCTATATTTTTCAAACTTGTTGCTGGATTACACTGAATTTGACTTATATTGTGCAGAATCATGTCCTAAACAACATATTCCAACAGCAGAAACCAGCTTGATGAAATTCAAAAGTTATAATCATTCCTAATCAAAAAAGGTTTCAACTCGGTGAGATAAGCCCTTTTTGAACGAATGGCTATATCTTTTGAACCTGTGAAGGGATTACACTAAATTTGACATATATTGTGCAGAATCATGTCCTAAACAACATATTTCAACAGCAGAAACCAGCTTGATGAAATTCAAAAGTTATTGCCACTCCTAATCAAAAACGCTCCAACTCGATGAGATAAGCGCTTTTTGACCCTAAGGCTATATCTTTTAAACTTGTTGCTGGATTACACTGATTTTGACTTATATTATGCAGAACCATTTCCTTATATTGCATTATTTTTCCTTATATTGTGCAGAATCATTTCTTGTGAACCTGTGAAGGGATTACACTAAATTTGACATATATTTTGCAGAATCATGTCCTAAACAACATATTTCAACAGCAGAAACCAGCTTGATGAAATTCAAAAGTTATTGCCACTCCTAATCAAAAAAGCTCCAACTCGATGAGATAAGCGCTTTTTGACCCTATGGCTATATATTTTAAACTTGTTGCTGGATTACACTGAATTTGACTTATATTGTGCAGAACCATTTCCTTATATTTCCTTATATTTCCTTATATTGTGCAGAATCATTTCTTGTGAACCTGTGAAGGGATTACAATAAATTTGACATATATTGTGCAGACCGTTGTCCTAAACAACATATTTCAAAAGCAGAAACCAGCTTGATGAAATTCAAAAGTTATTATCACTCCTAATCAAAAACGCTTCAACTCGGTGAGATAACCACTTTTGAACAAATGGCAATATCTTGTGAACCATTGAAGGGATTACACTGAATTTGACATATATTGTGCAGAATCATGTCCTAAACAACATATTTCAACAGCAGAAACCAGCTTGATGAAATTCAAAAGTTATTATCACTCCTAATCAAAAACGCTTCAACTCGGTGAGATAAGCACTTTTTGAACGAATGGCTATATCTTGTGAACCTGTGAAGGGATTACACTAAATTTGACATATATTGTGCAGAATCATGTCCTAAACAACATATTTCAACAGCAGAAACGAGCTTGATGAAATTCAAAAGTTACTATTACTCCTAATCAAAAACGCTTCAACTCGGTGAGATAAGCACTTTTTGAACGAATGGCTATATCTTTTGAACCTGTGAAGGGATTACACTAAATTTGACATATATTGTGCAGAATCATGTCCTAAACAACATATTTCAACAGCAGAAACCAGCTTGATAAAATTCGAAAGTTATTGCCACTCCTAATCAAAAACGCTTCAACTCGGTGAGATAAGCACTTTTTGAACAAATGGCTATATCTTGTGAACCATTGAAGGGATTACAGTAAATTTGACATATATTGTGCAGAATCATGTCCTAAACAACATATTTCAACAGCAGAAACCAGCTTGATGTGATTCAAAAGTTATAATCATTCCAATTCAAAAAAGCTCCAACTCGATGAGATAAGCGCTTTTTGACCCTATGGCTATATCTTTTAAAATTGTTGCTGGATTACACTGAATTTGACTTATATTGTGCAAAATCATGTCCTAAACAACATATTTCAACAGCAGAAACCAGCTTGATGAAATTCAAAAGTTATTATCACTCCTAATCAAAAACGCTTCAACTCGGTGAGATAAGCACTTTTTGAACGAATGGCTATATCTTGTGAACCTGTGAAGGGATTACACTAAATTTGACATATATTGTGCAGACTCATGTCCTAAACAACATATTTCAACAGCAGAAACCAGCTTGATGAAATTCAAAAGTTATTATCACTCCTAATCAAAAACGCTTCAACTCGGTGAGATAAGCACTTTTGAACAAATGGCAATATCTTATGAACCTGTGAAGGGATTACACTAAATTTGACATATATTGTGCAGACTCATGTCCTAAACAACATATTTCAACAGCAGAAACCAGCTTGATGAAATTCAAAAGTTATTATCACTCCTAATCAAAAACGCTTCAACTCGGTGAGATAAGCACTTTTGAACAAATGGCAATATCTTGTGAACCATTGAAGGGATTACACTAAATTTGACATATATTGTGCAGAATCATGTCCTAAACAACATATTTCAACAGCAGAAACCAGCTTGATGAAATTCAAAAGTTATAATCATTCCTAATCAAAAACGCTGCAACTCAATGAGATAAGCGCTTTTTGACCCTATGGCTATATCTTTTAAAATTGTTGCTGGATTACACTGAATATGACTTATATTGTGCAGAATCATGTCCTAAACAACATATTTCAACAGCAGAAACCAGCTTGATGAAATTCAAAAGTTATTGCCACTCCTAATCAAAAATACTCCAACTCGATGAGATATGCACTTTTTGACCCTATGGCTATATCTTTCAAAAATATAGCTGGATTACACTGAATTTGACTTATATTGTGCAGAATCATGTCCTAAACAACATATTTATACAGCAGAAAATAGCTTGATGAAATTCAAAAGTTATTATCACTCCTAATCAAAAACGCTTCAACTCGGTGAGATAAGCACTTTTTGAACGAATGGCCATATCTTGTGAACCTGTAAAGGGATTACACTAAATTTGACTTATATTGTGCAGAATCATGTCCTAAACAACATATTTCAACAGCAGAAACCAGCTTGATGAAATTCAAAAGTTATTGCCACTCCTAATCAAAAACGCTCCAACTCGATGAGATCAGCGCTTTTTGACCCTATGGCTATATTTTTCAAACTTGTTGCTGGATTACACTGAATTTGACTTATATTGTGCAGAATCATGTCCTAAACAACATATTCCAACAGCAGAAACCAGCTTGATGAAATTCAAAAGTTATAATCATTCCTAATCAAAAAAGGTTTCAACTCGGTGAGATAAGCCCTTTTTGAACGAATGGCTATATCTTTTGAACCTGTGAAGGGATTACACTAAATTTGACATATATTGTGCAGAATCATGTCCTAAACAACATATTTCAACAGCAGAAACCAGCTTGATGAAATTCAAAAGTTATTGCCACTCCTAATCAAAAACGCTCCAACTCGATGAGATAAGCGCTTTTTGACCCTAAGGCTATATCTTTTAAACTTGTTGCTGGATTACACTGATTTTGACTTATATTGTGCAGAACCATTTCCTTATATTGCATTATTTTTCCTTATATTGTGCAGAATCATTTCTTGTGAACCTGTGAAGGGATTACACTAAATTTGACGTATATTGTGCAGACTCATGTCCTAAACAACATATTTCAACAGCAGAAACCAGCTTGATGAAATTCAAAAGTTATTATTACTCCTAATCAAAAACGCTTCAACTCGTTGAGATAAGCACTTTTGAACAAATGGCAATATCTTGTGAACCATTGAAGGGATTACACTAAATTTGACATATATTGTGCAGAATCATGTCCTAAACAACATATTTCAACAGCAGAAACCAGCTTGATGAAATTCAAAAGTTATAATCATTCCTAATCAAAAACGCTGCAACTCAATGAGATAAGCGCTTTTTGACCCTATGGCTATATCTTTTAAAATTGTTGCTGGATTACACTGAATATGACTTATATTGTGCAGAATCATGTCCTAAACAACATATTTCAACAGCAGAAACCAGCTTGATGAAATTCAAAAGTTATTGCCACTCCTAATCAAAAATACTCCAACTCGATGAGATATGCACTTTTTGACCCTATGGCTATATCTTTCAAAAATATAGCTGGATTACACTGAATTTGACTTATATTGTGCAGAATCATGTCCTAAACAACATATTTATACAGCAGAAAATAGCTTGATGAAATTCAAAAGTTATTATCACTCCTAATCAAAAACGCTTCAACTCGGTGAGATAAGCACTTTTTGAACGAATGGCCATATCTTGTGAACCTGTAAAGGGATTACACTAAATTTGACTTATATTGTGCAGAATCATGTCCTAAACAACATATTTCAACAGCAGAAACCAGCTTGATGAAATTCAAAAGTTATTGCCACTCCTAATCAAAAACGCTCCAACTCGATGAGATCAGCGCTTTTTGACCCTATGGCTATATTTTTCAAACTTGTTGCTGGATTACACTGAATTTGACTTATATTGTGCAGAATCATGTCCTAAACAACATATTCCAACAGCAGAAACCAGCTTGATGAAATTCAAAAGTTATAATCATTCCTAATCAAAAAAGGTTTCAACTCGGTGAGATAAGCCCTTTTTGAACGAATGGCTATATCTTTTGAACCTGTGAAGGGATTACACTAAATTTGACATATATTGTGCAGAATCATGTCCTAAACAACATATTTCAACAGCAGAAACCAGCTTGATGAAATTCAAAAGTTATTGCCACTCCTAATCAAAAACGCTCCAACTCGATGAGATAAGCGCTTTTTGACCCTAAGGCTATATCTTTTAAACTTGTTGCTGGATTACACTGATTTTGACTTATATTGTGCAGAACCATTTCCTTATATTGCATTATTTTTCCTTATATTGTGCAGAATCATTTCTTGTGAACCTGTGAAGGGATTACACTAAATTTGACGTATATTGTGCAGACTCATGTCCTAAACAACATATTTCAACAGCAGAAACCAGCTTGATGAAATTCAAAAGTTATTATTACTCCTAATCAAAAACGCTTCAACTCGTTGAGATAAGCACTTTTGAACAAATGGCAATATCTTGTGAACCATTGAAGGGATTACACTAAATTTGACATATATTGTGCAGAATCATGTCCTAAACAACATATTTCAACAGCAGAAACCAGCTTGATGAAATTCAAAAGTTATAATCATTCCTAATCAAAAACGCTGCAACTCAATGAGATAAGCGCTTTTTGACCCTATGGCTATATCTTTTAAAATTGTTGCTGGATTACACTGAATATGACTTATATTGTGCAGAATCATGTCCTAAACAACATATTTCAACAGCAGAAACCAGCTTGATGAAATTCAAAAGTTATTGCCACTCCTAATCAAAAATACTCCAACTCGATGAGATATGCACTTTTTGACCCTATGGCTATATCTTTCAAAAATATAGCTGGATTACACTGAATTTGACTTATATTGTGCAGAATCATGTCCTAAACAACATATTTATACAGCAGAAAATAGCTTGATGAAATTCAAAAGTTATTATCACTCCTAATCAAAAACGCTTCAACTCGGTGAGATAAGCACTTTTTGAACGAATGGCCATATCTTGTGAACCTGTAAAGGGATTACACTAAATTTGACTTATATTGTGCAGAATCATGTCCTAAACAACATATTTCAACAGCAGAAACCAGCTTGATGAAATTCAAAAGTTATTGCCACTCCTAATCAAAAACGCTCCAACTCGATGAGATCAGCGCTTTTTGACCCTATGGCTATATTTTTCAAACTTGTTGCTGGATTACACTGAATTTGACTTATATTGTGCAGAATCATGTCCTAAACAACATATTCCAACAGCAGAAACCAGCTTGATGAAATTCAAAAGTTATAATCATTCCTAATCAAAAAAGGTTTCAACTCGGTGAGATAAGCCCTTTTTGAACGAATGGCTATATCTTTTGAACCTGTGAAGGGATTACACTAAATTTGACATATATTGTGCAGAATCATGTCCTAAACAACATATTTCAACAGCAGAAACCAGCTTGATGAAATTCAAAAGTTATTGCCACTCCTAATCAAAAACGCTCCAACTCGATGAGATAAGCGCTTTTTGACCCTAAGGCTATATCTTTTAAACTTGTTGCTGGATTACACTGATTTTGACTTATATTGTGCAGAACCATTTCCTTATATTGCATTATTTTTCCTTATATTGTGCAGAATCATTTCTTGTGAACCTGTGAAGGGATTACACTAAATTTGACGTATATTGTGCAGACTCATGTCCTAAACAACATATTTCAACAGCAGAAACCAGCTTGATGAAATTCAAAAGTTATTATTACTCCTAATCAAAAACGCTTCAACTCGTTGAGATAAGCACTTTTGAACAAATGGCAATATCTTGTGAACCATTGAAGGGATTACACTGAATTTGACATATACTGTGCAGAATCATGTCATAAACAACATATTTAAAAAGCAGAAACCAGCTTGAAGAAATTCAAAAGTTATTATCACTCCTAATCAAAAACGCTTCAACTCGGTGAGATAAGCACTTTTTGAACAAATGGCTATATCTTGTGAACCTGTGAAGGGATTACACTAAATTTGACATATATTGTGCAGAATCATGTCCTAAACAACATATTTCAACAGCAGAAACCAGCTTGATGAAATTCAAAAGTTATTATCACTCCTAATCAAAAACGCTTCAACTCGGTGAGATAAGCACTTTTTGAACGAATGGCTATATCTTTTGAACCTGTGAAGGGATTACACAAAATTTGACATATATTGTGCAGAATCATGTCCTAAACAACATATTTCAACAGCAGAAACCAGCTTGATGAAATTCAAAAGTTATTGCCACTCCTAATCAAAAAAGCTCCAACTCGATGAGATAAGCGCTTTTTGACCCTATGGCTATATCTTTTAAACTTGTTGCTGGATTACACTGAATTTGACTTATATTGTGCAGAACCATTTCCTTATATTTCCTTATATTTCCTTATATTGTGCAGAATCATTTCTTGTGAACCTGTGAAGGGATTACACTAAATTTGACATATATTGTGCAGACTCATGTCCTAAACAACATATTTCAACAGCAGAAACCAGCTTGATGAAATTCAAAAGTTATTATCACTCCTAATCAAAAACGCTTCAACTCGGTGAGATAAGCACTTTTGAACAAATGGCAATATCTTGTGAACCATTGAAGGGATTACACTAAATTTGACATATATTGTGCAGAATCATGTCCTAAACAACATATTTCAACAGCAGAAACCAGCTTGATGAAATTCAAAAGTTATAATCATTCCTAATCAAAAACGCTCCAACTCAATGAGATAAGCGCTTTTTGACCCTATGGCTATATCTTTTAAAATTGTTGCTGGATTACACTGAATATGACTTATATTGTGCAGAATCATGTCCTAAACAACATATTTCAACAGCAGAAACCAGCTTGATGAAATTCAAAAGTTATTGCCACTCCTAATCAAAAATGCTCCAACTCGATGAGATATGCACTTTTTGACCCTATGGCTATATCTTTCAAAAATATAGCTGGATTACACTGAATTTGACTTATATTGTGCAGAATCATGTCCTAAACAACATATTTCAACAGCAGAAAATAGCTTGATGAAATTCAAAAGTTATTATCACTCCTAATCAAAAACGCTTCAACTCGGTGAGATAAGCACTTTTTGAACGAATGGCCATATCTTGTGAACCTATAAAGGGATTACACTAAATTTGACTTATATTGTGCAGAATCATGTCCTAAACAACATATTTCAACAGCAGAAACCAGCTTGATGAAATTCAAAAGTTATTGCCACTCCTAATCAAAAACGCTCCAACTCGATGAGATCAGCGCTTTTTGACCCTATGGCTATATTTTTCAAACTTGTTGCTGGATTACACTGAATTTGACTTATATTGTGCAGAATCATGTCCTAAACAACATATTCCAACAGCAGAAACCAGCTTGATGAAATTCAAAAGTTATAATCATTCCTAATCAAAAAAGGTTTCAACTCGGTGAGATAAGCCCTTTTTGAACGAATGGCTATATCTTTTGAACCTGTGAAGGGATTACACTAAATTTGACATATATTGTGCAGAATCATGTCCTAAACAACATATTTCAACAGCAGAAACCAGCTTGATGAAATTCAAAAGTTATTGCCACTCCTAATCAAAAACGCTCCAACTCGATGAGATAAGCGCTTTTTGACCCTAAGGCTATATCTTTTAAACTTGTTGCTGGATTACACTGATTTTGACTTATATTGTGCAGAACCATTTCCTTATATTGCATTATTTTTCCTTATATTGTGCAGAATCATTTCTTGTGAACCTGTGAAGGGATTACACTAAATTTGACATATATTGTGCAGACTCATGTCCTAAACAACATATTTCAACAGCAGAAACCAGCTTGATGAAATTCAAAAGTTATTATTACTCCTAATCAAAAACGCTTCAACTCGTTGAGATAAGCACTTTTGAACAAATGGCAATATCTTGTGAACCATTGAAGGGATTACACTGAATTTGACATATACTGTGCAGAATCATGTCATAAACAACATATTTCAAAAGCAGAAACCAGCTTGAAGAAATTCAAAAGTTATTATCACTCCTAATCAAAAACGCTTCAACTCGGTGAGATAAGCACTTTTTGAACAAATGGCTATATCTTGTGAACCTGTGAAGGGATTACACTAAATTTGACATATATTGTGCAGAATCATGTCCTAAACAACATATTTCAACAGCAGAAACCAGCTTGATGAAATTCAAAAGTTATTATCACTCCTAATCAAAAACGCTTCAACTCGGTGAGATAAGCACTTTTTGAACGAATGGCTATATCTTTTGAACCTGTGAAGGGATTACACTAAATTTGACATATATTGTGCAGAATCATGTCCTAAACAACATATTTCAACAGCAGAAACCAGCTTGATGAAATTCAAAAGTTATTGCCACTCCTAATCAAAAAAGCTCCAACTCGATGAGATAAGCGCTTTTTGACCCTATGGCTATATCTTTTAAACTTGTTGCTGGATTACACTGAATTTGACTTATATTGTGCAGAACCATTTCCTTATATTTCCTTATATTTCCTTATATTGTGCAGAATCATTTCTTGTGAACCTGTGAAGGGATAACAATAAATTTGACATATATTGTGCAGACTCATGTCCTAAACAACATATTTCAAAAGCAGAAACCAGCTTGATGAAATTCAAAAGTTATTATCACTCCTAATCAAAAATGCTTCAACTCGGTGAGATAACCACTTTTGAAGAAATGGCAATATCTTGTGAACCATTGAAGGGATTACACTGAATTTGACATATATTGTGCGGAATCATGTCCTAAACAACATATTTCAACAGCAGAAACCAGCCTGATGAAATTCAAAAGTTATTATTACTCCTAATCAAAAACGCTTCAACTCGGTGAGATAAGCACTTTTTGAACGAATGGCTATATCTTTTGAACCTTTGAAGGGATTACACTAAATTTGACATATATTGTGCAGAGTCATGTCCTAAACAACATATTTCAACAGCAGAAACCAACTTGATAAAATTCAAAAGTTATTGCCACTCCTAATCAAAAACGCTTCAACTCGGTGAGATAAGCACTTTTTGAACAAATGGCTATATCTTGTGAACCATTGAAGGGATTACAGTAAATTTGACATATATTGTGCAGAATCATGTCCTAAACAACATATTTCAACAGCAGAAACCAGCTTGATGTGATTCAAAAGTTATAATCATTCCTAATCAAAAACGCTCCAACTCGATGAGATAAGCGCTTTTTGACCCTATGGCTATATCTTTTAAACTTGTTGCTGGATTACACTGAATTTGACTTATATTGTGCAAAATCATGTCCTAAACAACATATTTCAACAGCAGAAACCAGCTTGATGAAATTCAAAAGTTATTATCACTCCTAATCAAAAACGCTTCAACTCGGTGAGATAAGCACTTTTTGAACGAATGGCTATATCTTGTGAACCTGTGAAGGGATTACACTAAATTTGACATATATTGTGCAGACTCATGTCCTAAACAACATATTTCAACAGCAGAAACCAGCTTGATGAAATTCAAAAGTTATTATCACTCCTAATCAAAAAAGCTTCAACTCTATGAGATAAGCACTTTTTAACCTTATGGCTATATCTTTAAAAAATATAGCTGGATTACACTGAATTTGACTTATATAGTGCAGAATCATGTCCTAAACAACATATTTCAACAGCAGAAACCAGCTTGATGAATTTCAAAAGTTATTATCACTCCTAATCAAAAACGCTTCAACTCGGTGAGATAAGCACTTTTGAACAAATGGCAATATCTTATGAACCTGTGAAGGGATTACACTAAATTTGACATATATTGTGCAGACTCATGTCCTAAACAACATATTTCAACAGCAGAAACCAGCTTGATGAAATTCAAAAGTTATTATCACTCCTAATCAAAAACGCTTCAACTCGGTGAGATAAGCACTTTTGAACAAATGGCAATATCTTGTGAACTATTGAAGGGATTACACTAAATTTGACATATATTGTGCAGAATCATGTCCTAAACAACATATTTCAACAGCAGAAACCACCTTGATGAAATTCAAAAGTTATAATCATTCCTTATCAAAAACGCTCCAACTCAATGAGATAAGCGCTTTTTGACCCTATGGCTATATCTTTTAAAATTGTTGCTGGATTACACTGAATATGACTTATATTGTGCAGAATCATGTCCTAAACAACATATTTCAACAGCAGAAACCAGCTTGATGAAATTCAAAAGTTATTGCCACTCCTAATCAAAAATGCTCCAACTCGATGAGATATGCACTTTTTGACCCTATGGCTATATCTTTCAAAAATATAGCTGGATTACACTGAATTTGACTTATATAGTGCAGAATCATGTCCTAAACAACATATTTCAACAGCAGAAAATAGCTTGATGAAATTCAAAAGTTATTATCACTCCTAATCAAAAACGCTTCAACTCGGTGAGATAAGCACTTTTTGAACGAATGGCCATATCTTGTGAACCTGTAAAGGGATTACACTAAATTTGACTTATATTGTGCAGAATCATGTCCTTAACAACATATTTCAACAGCAGAAACCAGCTTGATGAAATTCAAAAGTTATTGCCACTCCTAATCAAAAACGCTCCAACTCGATGAGATCAGCGCTTTTTGACCTTATGGCTATATCTTTAAAAAATATAGCTGGATTACACTGAATTTGACTTATATAGTGCAGAATCATGTCCTAAACAACATATTTCAACAGCAGAAACCAGCTTGATGAAATTCAAAAGTTATTATCACTCCTAATCAAAAACGCTTCAACTCGGTGAGATAAGCACTTTTGAACAAATGGCAATATCTTATGAACCTGTGAAGGGATTACACTAAATTTGACATATATTGTGCAGACTCATGTCCTAAACAACATATTTCAACAGCAGAAACCAGCTTGATGAAATTCAAAAGTTATTATCACTCCTAATCAAAAACGCTTCAACTCGGTGAGATAAGCACTTTTGAACAAATGGCAATATCTTGTGAACTATTGAAGGGATTACACTAAATTTGACATATATTGTGCAGAATCATGTCCTAAACAACATATTTCAACAGCAGAAACCACCTTGATGAAATTCAAAAGTTATAATCATTCCTTATCAAAAACGCTCCAACTCAATGAGATAAGCGCTTTTTGACCCTATGGCTATATCTTTTAAAATTGTTGCTGGATTACACTGAATATGACTTATATTGTGCAGAATCATGTCCTAAACAACATATTTCAACAGCAGAAACCAGCTTGATGAAATTCAAAAGTTATTGCCACTCCTAATCAAAAATGCTCCAACTCGATGAGATATGCACTTTTTGACCCTATGGCTATATCTTTCAAAAATATAGCTGGATTACACTGAATTTGACTTATATAGTGCAGAATCATGTCCTAAACAACATATTTCAACAGCAGAAAATAGCTTGATGAAATTCAAAAGTTATTATCACTCCTAATCAAAAACGCTTCAACTCGGTGAGATAAGCACTTTTTGAACAAATGGCCATATCTTGTGAACCTGTAAAGGGATTACACTAAATTTGACTTATATTGTGCAGAATCATGTCCTTAACAACATATTTCAACAGCAGAAACCAGCTTGATGAAATTCAAAAGTTATTGCCACTCCTAATCAAAAACGCTCCAACTCGATGAGATCAGCGCTTTTTGACCTTATGGCTATATCTTTAAAAAATATAGCTGGATTACACTGAATTTGACTTATATAGTGCAGAATCATGTCCTAAACAACATATTTCAACAGCAGAAACCACCTTGATGAAATTCAAAAGTTATTATCACTCCTAATCAAAAACGCTTCAACTCGGTGAGATAAGCACTTTTGAACAAATGGCAATATCTTATGAACCTGTGAAGGGATTACACTAAATTTGACATATATTGTGCAGACTCATGTCCTAAACAACATATTTCAACAGCAGAAACCAGCTTGATGAAATTCAAAAGTTATTATCACTCCTAATCAAAAACGCTTCAACTCGGTGAGATAAGCACTTTTGAACAAATGGCAATATCTTGTGAACTATTGAAGGGATTACACTAAATTTGACATATATTGTGCAGAATCATGTCCTAAACAACATATTTCAACAGCAGAAACCACCTTGATGAAATTCAAAAGTTATAATCATTCCTAATCAAAAACGCTCCAACTCAATGAGATAAGCGCTTTTTGACCCTATGGCTATATCTTTTAAAATTGTTGCTGGATTACACTGAATATGACTTATATTGTGCAGAATCATGTCCTAAACAACATATTTCAACAGCAGAAACCAGCTTGATGAAATTCAAAAGTTATTGCCACTCCTAATCAAAAATGCTCCAACTCGATGAGATATGCACTTTTTGACCCTATGGCTATATCTTTCAAAAATATAGCTGGATTACACTGAATTTGACTTATATAGTGCAGAATCATGTCCTAAACAACATATTTCAACAGCAGAAAATAGCTTGATGAAATTCAAAAGTTATTATCACTCCTAATCAAAAACGCTTCAACTCGGTGAGATAAGCACTTTTTGAACGAATGGCCATATCTTGTGAACCTGTAAAGGGATTACACTAAATTTGACTTATATTGTGCAGACTCATGTCCTAAACAACATATTTCAACAGCAGAAACCAGCTTGATGAAATTCAAAAGTTATTATTACTCCTAATCAAAAACGCTTCAACTCGTTGAGATAAGCACTTTTGAACAAATGGCAATATCTTGTGAACCATTGAAGGGATTACACTGAATTTGACATATACTGTGCAGAATCATGTCATAAACAACATATTTCAAAAGCAGAAACCAGCTTGAAAAAATTCAAAAGTTATTATCACTCCTAATCAAAAACGCTTCAACTCGGTGAGATAAGCACTTTTGAACAAATGGCAATATCTTGTGAACTATTGAAGGGATTACACTAAATTTGACATATATTGTGCAGAATCATGTCCTAAACAACATATTTCAACAGCAGAAACCACCTTGATGAAATTCAAAAGTTATAATCATTCCTAATCAAAAACGCTCCAACTCAATGAGATAAGCACTTTTTGAACGAATGGCCATATCTTGTGAACCTGTAAAGGGATTACACTAAATTTGACTTATATTGTGCAGAATCATGTCCTTAACAACATATTTCAACAGCAGAAACCAGCTTGATGAAATTCAAAAGTTATTGCCACTCCTAATCAAAAACGCTCCAACTCGATGAGATCAGCGCTTTTTGACCTTATGGCTATATCTTTAAAAAATATAGCTGGATTACACTGAATTTGACTTATATAGTGCAGAATCATGTCCTAAACAACATATTTCAACAGCAGAAACCAGCTTGATGAAATTCAAAAGTTATTATCACTCCTAATCAAAAACGCTTCAACTCGGTGAGATAAGCACTTTTGAACAAATGGCAATATCTTATGAACCTGTGAAGGGATTACACTAAATTTGACATATATTGTGCAGACTCATGTCCTAAACAACATATTTCAACAGCAGAAACCAGCTTGATGAAATTCAAAAGTTATTATCACTCCTAATCAAAAACGCTTCAACTCGGTGAGATAAGCACTTTTGAACAAATGGCAATATCTTGTGAACTATTGAAGGGATTACACTAAATTTGACATATATTGTGCAGAATCATGTCCTAAACAACATATTTCAACAGCAGAAACCACCTTGATGAAATTCAAAAGTTATAATCATTCCTAATCAAAAACGCTCCAACTCAATGAGATAAGCGCTTTTTGACCCTATGGCTATATCTTTTAAAATTGTTGCTGGATTACACTGAATATGACTTATATTGTGCAGAATCATGTCCTAAACAACATATTTCAACAGCAGAAACCAGCTTGATGAAATTCAAAAGTTATTGCCACTCCTCATCAAAAATGCTCCAACTCGATGAGATATGCACTTTTTGACCCTATGGCTATATCTTTCAAAAATATAGCTGGATTACACTGAATTTGACTTATATAGTGCAGAATCATGTCCTAAACAACATATTTCAACAGCAGAAAATAGCTTGATGAAATTCAAAAGTTATTATCACTCCTAATCAAAAACGCTTCAACTCGGTGAGATAAGCACTTTTTGAACGAATGGCCATATCTTGTGAACCTGTAAAGGGATTACACTAAATTTGACTTATATTGTGCAGAATCATGTCCATAACAACATATTTCAACAGCAGAAACCAGCTTGATGAAATTCAAAAGTTATTGCCACTCCTAATCAAAAACGCTCCAACTCGATGAGATCAGCGCTTTTTGACCCTATGGCTATATTTTTCAAACTTGTTGCTGGATTACACTGAATTTGACTTATATTGTGCAGAATCATGTCCTAAACAACATATTCCAACAGCAGAAACCACCTTGATGAAATTCAAAAGTTATAATCATTCCTTATCAAAAACGCTCCAACTCAATGAGATAAGCGCTTTTTGACCCTATGGCTATATCTTTTAAAATTGTTGCTGGATTACACTGAATATGACTTATATTGTGCAGAATCATGTCCTAAACAACATATTTCAACAGCAGAAACCAGCTTGATGAAATTCAAAAGTTATTGCCACTCCTAATCAAAAATGCTCCAACTCGATGAGATATGCACTTTTTGACCCTATGGCTATATCTTTCAAAAATATAGCTGGATTACACTAAATTTGACTTATATAGTGCAGAATCATGTCCTAAACAACATATTTCAACAGCAGAAAATAGCTTGATGAAATTCAAAAGTTATTATCACTCCTAATCAAAAACGCTTCAACTCGGTGAGATAAGCACTTTTTGAACGAATGGCCATATCTTGTGAACCTGTAAAGGGATTACACTAAATTTGACTTATATTGTGCAGAATCATGTCCTTAACAACATATTTCAACAGCAGAAACCAGCTTGATGAAATTCAAAAGTTATTGCCACTCCTAATCAAAAACGCTCCAACTCGATGAGATCAGCGCTTTTTGACCTTATGGCTATATCTTTAAAAAATATAGCTGGATTACACTGAATTTGACTTATATAGTGCAGAATCATGTCCTAAACAACATATTTCAACAGCAGAAACCAGCTTGATGAAATTCAAAAGTTATTATCACTCCTAATCAAAAACGCTTCAACTCGGTGAGATAAGCACTTTTGAACAAATGGCAATATCTTATGAACCTGTGAAGGGATTACACTAAATTTGACATATATTGTGCAGACTCATGTCCTAAACAACATATTTCAACAGCAGAAACCAGCTTGATGAAATTCAAAAGTTATTATCACTCCTAATCAAAAACGCTTCAACTCGGTGAGATAAGCACTTTTGAACAAATGGCAATATCTTGTGAACTATTGAAGGGATTACACTAAATTTGACATATATTGTGCAGAATCATGTCCTAAACAACATATTTCAACAGCAGAAACCACCTTGATGAAATTCAAAAGTTATAATCATTCCTTATCAAAAACGCTCCAACTCAATGAGATAAGCGCTTTTTGACCCTATGGCTATATCTTTTAAAATTGTTGCTGGATTACACTGAATATGACTTATATTGTGCAGAATCATGTCCTAAACAACATATTTCAACAGCAGAAACCAGCTTGATGAAATTCAAAAGTTATTGCCACTCCTAATCAAAAATGCTCCAACTCGATGAGATATGCACTTTTTGACCCTATGGCTATATCTTTCAAAAATATAGCTGGATTACACTGAATTTGACTTATATAGTGCAGAATCATGTCCTAAACAACATATTTCAACAGCAGAAAATAGCTTGATGAAATTCAAAAGTTATTATCACTCCTAATCAAAAACGCTTCAACTCGGTGAGATAAGCACTTTTTGAACAAATGGCCATATCTTGTGAACCTGTAAAGGGATTACACTAAATTTGACTTATATTGTGCAGAATCATGTCCTTAACAACATATTTCAACAGCAGAAACCAGCTTGATGAAATTCAAAAGTTATTGCCACTCCTAATCAAAAACGCTCCAACTCGATGAGATCAGCGCTTTTTGACCTTATGGCTATATCTTTAAAAAATATAGCTGGATTACACTGAATTTGACTTATATAGTGCAGAATCATGTCCTAAACAACATATTTCAACAGCAGAAACCACCTTGATGAAATTCAAAAGTTATTATCACTCCTAATCAAAAACGCTTCAACTCGGTGAGATAAGCACTTTTGAACAAATGGCAATATCTTATGAACCTGTGAAGGGATTACACTAAATTTGACATATATTGTGCAGACTCATGTCCTAAACAACATATTTCAACAGCAGAAACCAGCTTGATGAAATTCAAAAGTTATTATCACTCCTAATCAAAAACGCTTCAACTCGGTGAGATAAGCACTTTTGAACAAATGGCAATATCTTGTGAACTATTGAAGGGATTACACTAAATTTGACATATATTGTGCAGAATCATGTCCTAAACAACATATTTCAACAGCAGAAACCACCTTGATGAAATTCAAAAGTTATAATCATTCCTAATCAAAAACGCTCCAACTCAATGAGATAAGCGCTTTTTGACCCTATGGCTATATCTTTTAAAATTGTTGCTGGATTACACTGAATATGACTTATATTGTGCAGAATCATGTCCTAAACAACATATTTCAACAGCAGAAACCAGCTTGATGAAATTCAAAAGTTATTGCCACTCCTAATCAAAAATGCTCCAACTCGATGAGATATGCACTTTTTGACCCTATGGCTATATCTTTCAAAAATATAGCTGGATTACACTGAATTTGACTTATATAGTGCAGAATCATGTCCTAAACAACATATTTCAACAGCAGAAAATAGCTTGATGAAATTCAAAAGTTATTATCACTCCTAATCAAAAACGCTTCAACTCGGTGAGATAAGCACTTTTTGAACGAATGGCCATATCTTGTGAACCTGTAAAGGGATTACACTAAATTTGACTTATATTGTGCAGACTCATGTCCTAAACAACATATTTCAACAGCAGAAACCAGCTTGATGAAATTCAAAAGTTATTATTACTCCTAATCAAAAACGCTTCAACTCGTTGAGATAAGCACTTTTGAACAAATGGCAATATCTTGTGAACCATTGAAGGGGTTACACTGAATTTGACATATACTGTGCAGAATCATGTCATAAACAACATATTTCAAAAGCAGAAACCAGCTTGAAAAAATTCAAAAGTTGTTATCACTCCTAATCAAAAACGCTTCAACTCGGTGAGATAAGCACTTTTGAACAAATGGCAATATCTTGTGAACTATTGAAGGGATTACACTAAATTTGACATATATTGTGCAGAATCATGTCCTAAACAACATATTTCAACAGCAGAAACCACCTTGATGAAATTCAAAAGTTATAATCATTCCTAATCAAAAACGCTCCAACTCAATGAGATAAGCGCTTTTTGAACGAATGGCCATATCTTGTGAACCTGTAAAGGGATTACACTAAATTTGACTTATATTGTGCAGAATCATGTCCTTAACAACATATTTCAACAGCAGAAACCAGCTTGATGAAATTCAAAAGTTATTGCCACTCCTAATCAAAAACGCTCCAACTCGATGAGATCAGCGCTTTTTGACCTTATGGCTATATCTTTAAAAAATATAGCTGGATTACACTGAATTTGACTTATATAGTGCAGAATCATGTCCTAAACAACATATTTCAACAGCAGAAACCAGCTTGATGAAATTCAAAAGTTATTATCACTCCTAATCAAAAACGCTTCAACTCGGTGAGATAAGCACTTTTGAACAAATGGCAATATCTTATGAACCTGTGAAGGGATTACACTAAATTTGACATATATTGTGCAGACTCATGTCCTAAACAACATATTTCAACAGCAGAAACCAGCTTGATGAAATTCAAAAGTTATTATCACTCCTAATCAAAAACGCTTCAACTCGGTGAGATAAGCACTTTTGAACAAATGGCAATATCTTGTGAACTATTGAAGGGATTACACTAAATTTGACATATATTGTGCAGAATCATGTCCTAAACAACATATTTCAACAGCAGAAACCACCTTGATGAAATTCAAAAGTTATAATCATTCCTAATCAAAAACGCTCCAACTCAATGAGATAAGCGCTTTTTGACCCTATGGCTATATCTTTTAAAATTGTTGCTGGATTACACTGAATATGACTTATATTGTGCAGAATCATGTCCTAAACAACATATTTCAACAGCAGAAACCAGCTTGATGAAATTCAAAAGTTATTGCCACTCCTCATCAAAAATGCTCCAACTCGATGAGATATGCACTTTTTGACCCTATGGCTATATCTTTCAAAAATATAGCTGGATTACACTGAATTTGACTTATATAGTGCAGAATCATGTCCTAAACAACATATTTCAACAGCAGAAAATAGCTTGATGAAATTCAAAAGTTATTATCACTCCTAATCAAAAACGCTTCAACTCGGTGAGATAAGCACTTTTTGAACGAATGGCCATATCTTGTGAACCTGTAAAGGGATTACACTAAATTTGACTTATATTGTGCAGAATCATGTCCATAACAACATATTTCAACAGCAGAAACCAGCTTGATGAAATTCAAAAGTTATTGCCACTCCTAATCAAAAACGCTCCAACTCGATGAGATCAGCGCTTTTTGACCCTATGGCTATATTTTTCAAACTTGTTGCTGGATTACACTGAATTTGACTTATATTGTGCAGAATCATGTCCTAAACAACATATTCCAACAGCAGAAACCAGCTTGATGAAATTCAAAAGTTATAATCATTCCTAATCAAAAAAGGTTTCAACTCGGTGAGATAAGCCCTTTTTGAACGAATGGCTATATCTTTTGAACCTGTGAAGGGATTACACTAAATTTGACATATATTGTGCAGAATCATGTCCTAAACAACATATTTCAACAGCAGAAACCAGCTTGATGAAATTCAAAAGTTATTGCCACTCCTAATCAAAAACGCTCCAACTCGATGAGATAAGCGCTTTTTGACCCTAAGGCTATATCTTTTAAACTTGTTGCTGGATTACACTGAATTTGACTTATATTGTGCAGAACCATTTCCTTATATTGCATTATTTTTCCTTATATTGTGCAGAATCATTTCTTGTGAACCTGTGAAGGGATTACACTAAATTTGACATATATTGTGCAGACTCATGTCCTAAACAACATATTTCAACAGCAGAAACCAGCTTGATGAAATTCAAAAGTTATTATTACTCCTAATCAAAAACGCTTCAACTCGTTGAGATAAGCACTTTTGAACAAATGGCAATATCTTGTGAACCATTGAAGGGATTACACTGAATTTGACATATACTGTGCAGAATCATGTCATAAACAACATATTTCAAAAGCAGAAACCAGCTTGAAGAAATTCAAAAGTTATTATCACTCCTAATCAAAAATGCTTCAACTCGGTGAGATAAGCACTTTTTGAACAAATGGCTATATCTTGTGAACCTGTGAAGGGATTACACTAAATTTGCCATATATTGTGCAGAATCATGTCCTATACAACATATTTCAACAGCAGAAACCAGCTTGATGAAATTCAAAAGTTATTATCACTCCTAATCAAAAACGCTTCAACTCGGTGAGATAAGCACTTTTTGAACGAATGGCTATATCTTTTGAACCTGTGAAGGGATTACACTAAATTTGACATATATTGTGCAGAATCATGTCCTAAACAACATATTTCAACAGCAGAAACCAGCTTGATGAAATTCAAAAGTTATTGCCACTCCTAATCAAAAAAGCTCCAACTCGATGAGATAAGCGCTTTTTGACCCTATGGCTATATCTTTTAAACTTGTTGCTGGATTACACTGAATTTGACTTATATTGTGCAGAACCATTTCCTTATATTTCCTTATATTTCCTTATATTGTGCAGAATCATTTCTTGTGAACCTGTGAAGGGATTACAATAAATTTGACTTATATAGTGCAGAATCATGTCCTAAACAACATATTTCAACAGCAGAAACCAGCTTGATGAAATTCAAAAGTTATTATCACTCCTATTCAAAAACGCTTCAACTCGGTGAGATAAGCACTTTTGAACAAATGGCAATATCTTATGAACCATTGAAGGGATTACACTAAATTTGACATATATTGTGCAGACTCATGTCCTAAACAACATATTTCAACAGCAGAAACCAGCTTGATGAAATTCAAAAGTTATTATCACTCCTAATCAAAAACGCTTCAACTCGGTGAGATAAGCACTTTTGAACAAATGGCAATATCTTGTGAACTATTGAAGGGATTACACTAAATTTGACATATATTGTGCAGAATCATGTCCTAAACAACATATTTCAACAGCAGAAACCACCTTGATGAAATTCAAAAGTTATAATCATTCCTAATCAAAAACGCTCCAACTCAATGAGATAAGCGCTTTTTGAACGAATGGCCATATCTTGTGAACCTGTAAAGGGATTACACTAAATTTGACTTATATTGTGCAGAATCATGTCCTTAACAACATATTTCAACAGCAGAAACCAGCTTGATGAAATTCAAAAGTTATTGCCACTCCTAATCAAAAACGCTCCAACTCGATGAGATCAGCGCTTTTTGACCTTATGGCTATATCTTTAAAAAATATAGCTGGATTACACTGAATTTGACTTATATAGTGCAGAATCATGTCCTAAACAACATATTTCAACAGCAGAAACCAGCTTGATGAAATTCAAAAGTTATTATCACTCCTAATCAAAAACGCTTCAACTCGGTGAGATAAGCACTTTTTGAACGAATGGCCATATCTTGTGAACCTGTAAAGGGATTACACTAAATTTGACTTATATTGTGCAGAATCATGTCCTAAACAACATATTTCAACAGCAGAAACCAGCTTGATGAAATTCAAAAGTTATTATCACTCCTAATCAAAAACGCTTCAACTCGGTGAGATAAGCACTTTTGAACAAATGGCAATATCTTGTGAACTATTGAAGGGATTACACTAAATTTGACATATATTGTGCAGAATCATGTCCTAAACAACATATTTCAACAGCAGAAACCACCTTGATGAAATTCAAAAGTTATAATCATTCCTAATCAAAAACGCTCCAACTCAATGAGATAAGCGCTTTTTGACCCTATGGCTATATCTTTTAAAATTGTTGCTGGATTACACTGAATATGACTTATATTGTGCAGAATCATGTCCTAAACAACATATTTCAACAGCAGAAACCAGCTTGATGAAATTCAAAAGTTATTGCCACTCCTAATCAAAAATGCTCCAACTCGATGAGATATGCACTTTTTGACCCTATGGCTATATCTTTCAAAAATATAGCTGGATTACACTGAATTTGACTTATATAGTGCAGAATCATGTCCTAAACAACATATTTCAACAGCAGAAAATAGCTTGATGAAATTCAAAAGTTATTATCACTCCTAATCAAAAACGCTTCAACTCGGTGAGATAAGCACTTTTTGAACGAATGGCCATATCTTGTGAACCTGTAAAGGGATTACACTAAATTTGACTTATATTGTGCAGAATCATGTCCTTAACAACATATTTCAACAGCAGAAACCAGCTTGATGAAATTCAAAAGTTATTGCCACTCCTAATCAAAAACGCTCCAACTCGATGAGATCAGCGCTTTTTGACCCTATGGCTATATTTTTCAAACTTGTTGCTGGATTACACTGAATTTGACTTATATAGTGCAGAATCATGTCCTAAACAACATATTTCAACAGCAGAAACCAGCTTGATGAAATTCAAAAGTTATTATCACTCCTATTCAAAAACGCTTCAACTCGGTGAGATAAGCACTTTTGAACAAATGGCAATATCTTATGAACCTGTGAAGGGATTACACTAAATTTGACATATATTGTGCAGACTCATGTCCTAAACAACATATTTCAACAGCAGAAACCAGCTTGATGAAATTCAAAAGTTATTATCACTCCTAATCAAAAACGCTTCAACTCGGTGAGATAAGCACTTTTGAACAAATGGCAATATCTTGTGAACTATTGAAGGGATTACACTAAATTTGACATATATTGTGCAGAATCATGTCCTAAACAACATATTTCAACAGCAGAAACCACCTTGATGAAATTCAAAAGTTATAATCATTCCTAATCAAAAACGCTCCAACTCAATGAGATAAGCGCTTTTTGAACGAATGGCCATATCTTGTGAACCTGTAAAGGGATTACACTAAATTTGACTTATATTGTGCAGAATCATGTCCTTAACAACATATTTCAACAGCAGAAACCAGCTTGATGAAATTCAAAAGTTATTGCCACTCCTAATCAAAAACGCTCCAACTCGATGAGATCAGCGCTTTTTGACCTTATGGCTATATCTTTAAAAAATATAGCTGGATTACACTGAATTTGACTTATATAGTGCAGAATCATGTCCTAAACAACATATTTCAACAGCAGAAACCAGCTTGATGAAATTCAAAAGTTATTATCACTCCTAATCAAAAACGCTTCAACTCGGTGAGATAAGCACTTTTTGAACGAATGGCCATATCTTGTGAACCTGTAAAGGGATTACACTAAATTTGACTTATATTGTGCAGAATCATGTCCTAAACAACATATTTCAACAGCAGAAACCAGCTTGATGAAATTCAAAAGTTATTATCACTCCTAATCAAAAACGCTTCAACTCGGTGAGATAAGCACTTTTGAACAAATGGCAATATCTTGTGAACTATTGAAGGGATTACACTAAATTTGACATATATTGTGCAGAATCATGTCCTAAACAACATATTTCAACAGCAGAAACCACCTTGATGAAATTCAAAAGTTATAATCATTCCTAATCAAAAACGCTCCAACTCAATGAGATAAGCGCTTTTTGACCCTATGGCTATATCTTTTAAAATTGTTGCTGGATTACACTGAATATGACTTATATTGTGCAGAATCATGTCCTAAACAACATATTTCAACAGCAGAAACCAGCTTGATGAAATTCAAAAGTTATTGCCACTCCTAATCAAAAATGCTCCAACTCGATGAGATCAGCGCTTTTTGACCTTATGGCTATATCTTTCAAAAATATAGCTGGATTACACTGAATTTGACTTATATTGTGCAGAATCATGTCCTTAACAACATATTTCAACAGCAGAAACCAGCTTGATGAAATTCAAAAGTTATTGCCACTCCTAATCAAAAACGCTCCAACTCGATGAGATCAGCGCTTTTTGACCCTATGGCTATATTTTTCAAACTTGTTGCTGGATTACACTGAATTTGACTTATATAGTGCAGAATCATGTCCTAAACAACATATTTCAACAGCAGAAACCAGCTTGATGAAATTCAAAAGTTATTATCACTCCTATTCAAAAACGCTTCAACTCGGTGAGATAAGCACTTTTGAACAAATGGCAATATCTTATGAACCTGTGAAGGGATTACACTAAATTTGACATATATTGTGCAGACTCATGTCCTAAACAACATATTTCAACAGCAGAAACCAGCTTGATGAAATTCAAAAGTTATTATCACTCCTAATCAAAAACGCTTCAACTCGGTGAGATAAGCACTTTTGAACAAATGGCAATATCTTGTGAACTATTGAAGGGATTACACTAAATTTGACATATATTGTGCAGAATCATGTCCTAAACAACATATTTCAACAGCAGAAACCACCTTGATGAAATTCAAAAGTTATAATCATTCCTAATCAAAAACGCTCCAACTCAATGAGATAAGCGCTTTTTGAACGAATGGCCATATCTTGTGAACCTGTAAAGGGATTACACTAAATTTGACTTATATTGTGCAGAATCATGTCCTTAACAACATATTTCAACAGCAGAAACCAGCTTGATGAAATTCAAAAGTTATTGCCACTCCTAATCAAAAACGCTCCAACTCGATGAGATCAGCGCTTTTTGACCTTATGGCTATATCTTTAAAAAATATAGCTGGATTACACTGAATTTGACTTATATAGTGCAGAATCATGTCCTAAACAACATATTTCAACAGCAGAAACCAGCTTGATGAAATTCAAAAGTTATTATCACTCCTAATCAAAAACGCTTCAACTCGGTGAGATAAGCACTTTTTGAACGAATGGCCATATCTTGTGAACCTGTAAAGGGATTACACTAAATTTGACTTATATTGTGCAGAATCATGTCCTAAACAACATATTTCAACAGCAGAAACCAGCTTGATGAAATTCAAAAGTTATTATCACTCCTAATCAAAAACGCTTCAACTCGGTGAGATAAGCACTTTTGAACAAATGGCAATATCTTGTGAACTATTGAAGGGATTACACTAAATTTGACATATATTGTGCAGAATCATGTCCTAAACAACATATTTCAACAGCAGAAACCACCTTGATGAAATTCAAAAGTTATAATCATTCCTAATCAAAAACGCTCCAACTCAATGAGATAAGCGCTTTTTGACCCTATGGCTATATCTTTTAAAATTGTTGCTGGATTACACTGAATATGACTTATATTGTGCAGAATCATGTCCTAAACAACATATTTCAACAGCAGAAACCAGCTTGATGAAATTCAAAAGTTATTGCCACTCCTAATCAAAAATGCTCCAACTCGATGAGATATGCACTTTTTGACCCTATGGCTATATCTTTCAAAAATATAGCTGGATTACACTGAATTTGACTTATATAGTGCAGAATCATGTCCTAAACAACATATTTCAACAGCAGAAAATAGCTTGATGAAATTCAAAAGTTATTATCACTCCTAATCAAAAACGCTTCAACTCGGTGAGATAAGCACTTTTTGAACGAATGGCCATATCTTGTGAACCTGTAAAGGGATTACACTAAATTTGACTTATATTGTGCAGAATCATGTCCTTAACAACATATTTCAACAGCAGAAACCAGCTTGATGAAATTCAAAAGTTATTGCCACTCCTAATCAAAAACGCTCCAACTCGATGAGATCAGCGCTTTTTGACCCTATGGCTATATTTTTCAAACTTGTTGCTGGATTACACTGAATTTGACTTATATTGTGCAGAATCATGTCCTAAACAACATATTCCAACAGCAGAAACCAGCTTGATGAAATTCAAAAGTTATAATCATTCCTAATCAAAAAAGGTTTCAACTCGGTGAGATAAGCCCTTTTTGAACGAATGGCTATATCTTTTGAACCTGTGAAGGGATTACACTAAATTTGACATATATTGTGCAGAATCATGTCCTAAACAACATATTTCAACAGCAGAAACCAGCTTGATGAAATTCAAAAGTTATTGCCACTCCTAATCAAAAACGCTCCAACTCGATGAGATAAGCGCTTTTTGACCCTAAGGCTATATCTTTTAAACTTGTTGCTGGATTACACTGAATTTGACTTATATTGTGCAGAACCATTTCCTTATATTGCATTATTTTTCCTTATATTGTGCAGAATCATTTCTTGTGAACCTGTGAAGGGATTACACTAAATTTGACATATATTGTGCAGACTCATGTCCTAAACAACATATTTCAACAGCAGAAACCAGCTTGATGAAATTCAAAAGTTATTATTACTCCTAATCAAAAACGCTTCAACTCGTTGAGATAAGCACTTTTGAACAAATGGCAATATCTTGTGAACCATTGAAGGGATTACACTGAATTTGACATATACTGTGCAGAATCATGTCATAAACAACATATTTCAAAAGCAGAAACCAGCTTGAAGAAATTCAAAAGTTATTATCAATCCTAATCAAAAACGCTTCAACTCGGTGAGATAAGCACTTTTTGAACAAATGGCTATATCTTGTGAACCTGTGAAGGGATTACACTAAATTTGCCATATATTGTGCAGAATCATGTCCTAAACAACATATTTCAACAGCAGAAACCAGCTTGATGAAATTCAAAAGTTATTATCACTCCTAATCAAAAACGCTTCAACTCGGTGAGATAAGCACTTTTTGAACGAATGGCTATATCTTTTGAACCTGTGAAGGGATTACACTAAATTTGACATATATTGTGCAGAATCATGTCCTAAACAACATATTTCAACAGCAGAAACCAGCTTGATGAAATTCAAAAGTTATTGCCACTCCTAATCAAAAAAGCTCCAACTCGATGAGATAAGCGCTTTTTGACCCTATGGCTATATCTTTTAAACTTGTTGCTGGATTACACTGAATTTGACTTATATTGTGCAGAACCATTTCCTTATATTTCCTTATATTTCCTTATATTGTGCAGAATCATTTCTTGTGAACCTGTGAAGGGATTACAATAAATTTGACTTATATAGTGCAGAATCATGTCCTAAACAACATATTTCAACAGCAGAAACCAGCTTGATGAAATTCAAAAGTTATTATCACTCCTATTCAAAAACGCTTCAACTCGGTGAGATAAGCACTTTTGAACAAATGGCAATATCTTATGAACCTGTGAAGGGATTACACTAAATTTGACATATATTGTGGAGACTCATGTCCTAAACAACATATTTCAACAGCAGAAACCAGCTTGATGAAATTCAAAAGTTATTATCACTCCTAATCAAAAACGCTTCAACTCGGTGAGATAAGCACTTTTGAACAAATGGCAATATCTTGTGAACTATTGAAGGGATTACACTAAATTTGACATATATTGTGCAGACTCATGTCCTAAACAACATATTTCAACAGCAGAAACCACCTTGATGAAATTCAAAAGTTATAATCATTCCTAATCAAAAACGCTCCAACTTAATGAGATAAGCGCTTTTTGAACGAATGGCCATATCTTGTGAACCTGTAAAGGGATTACACTAAATTTGACTTATATTGTGCAGAATCATGTCCTTAACAACATATTTCAACAGCAGAAACCAGCTTGATGAAATTCAAAAGTTATTGCCACTCCTAATCAAAAACGCTCCAACTCGATGAGATCAGCGCTTTTTTACCTTATGGCTATATCTTTAAAAAATATAGCTGGATTACACTGAATTTGACTTATATAGTGCAGAATCAAGTCCTAAAAAAACATATTTCAACAGCAGAAACCAGCTTGATGAAATTCAAAAGTTATTATCACTCCTAATCAAAAACGCTTCAACTCGGTGAGATAAGCACTTTTGAACAAATGGCAATATCTTATGAACCTGTGAAGGGATTACACTAAATTTGACATATATTGTGCAGACTCATGTCCTAAACAACATATTTCAACAGCAGAAACCAGCTTGATGAAATTCAAAAGTTATTATCACTCCTAATCAAAAACGCTTCAACTCGGTGAGATAAGCACTTTTGAACAAATGGCAATATCTTGTGAACCATTGAAGGGATTACACTAAATTTGACATATATTGTGCAGAATCATGTCCTAAACAACATATTTCAACAGCAGAAACCAGCTTGATGAAATTCAAAAGTTATAATCATTCCTAATCAAAAACGCTCCAACTCAATGAGATAAGCGCTTTTTGACCCTATGGCTATATCTTTTAAAATTGTTGCTGGATTACACTGAATATGACTTATATTGTGCAGAATCATGTCAAAACAACATATTTCAATAGCAGTAACCACCTTGATGAAATTCAAAAGTTATTGCCACTCCTAATCAAAAACGCTTCAACTCGGTGAGATAAGCACTTTTTGAACGGATGGCTATATCTTATGAACCTGTGAAGGGATTACACTAAATTTGACATATATTGTGCAGAATCATGTCCTAAACAACATATTTCAACAGCAGAAACCAGCTTGATGAAATTCAAAAGTGATTATCACTCCTAATCAAAAACGCTTCAACTCGATGAGATAAGCACTTTTTAACCTTATGGCTATATCTTTAAAAAATATAGCTGGATTACACTGAATTTGACTTATATTGTGCAGAATCATATCCTAAACAACATATTTCAACAGCAGAAACCACCTTGATGAAATTCAGAAGTTATTATCACTCCTAATCAAAAACGCTTCAACTCGGTGAGATAAGCACTTTTTGAACGAATGGCTATATCTTGTGAAACTGTGAGGGGATTACACTAAGTTTGACATATATTGTGCAGAATCATGTCCTAAACAACATATTTCAACAGCAGAAACCACCTTGATGAAATTCAAAAGTTATTATCACTCCTAATCAAAAACGCTCCAACTCGATGAGATAAGGTCTTTTTGAACGAACTGCTATATCTTTCAAACATGTTGCTGGATTACACTGAATTTGACTTATATTGTGCAGAATCATGTCCTAAACAACATATTTCAACAGCAGAAACCAGCTTGATGAAATTCAAAAGTTATTTCCACTCCTAATCAAAAACGCTCCAACTCATTGAGATAAGCACTTTTTGAACGAATGGCTATATCTTGTGAACCTGTGAAGGGATTACTCTAAATTTGACATATTTTGTGCAGAATCATGTCCTAAACAACATATTCCAACAGCAGAAACCAGCTTGATGAAATTCAAAAGTTATTATCACTCCTAACCAAAAACGCTTCAACTCGGTGATATAAGCGCTTTTTGAACGAATGGCTATATCTTTCAAACTTGTTGCTGGATTACACTGAATTTGACTTATATTGTGCAGAATCATGTCCTAAACAACATATATCAACAGCAGAAACTACCTTGATTAAATTCAAAAGTTATTATCACTCCTAATCAAAAACGCTTCAACTCGGTGAGATAAGCACTTTTTGAACGAATGGCTATATCTTGTGAACCTGTGAAGGGATTACACTAAATTTGACATATATTGTGCAGAATCATGTCCTAAACAACATATTTCAATAGCAGAAACCAGCTTGATGAAATTCAAAAGTTATTATTACTCCTAATCAAAAACGCTTCAACTCGGTGAGATAAGCACTTTTTGAACAAATTGCTATATCTTTTGAACCTGTGAAGGGATTACACTAAATTTGACATATATTGTGCAGAATCATGTCCTAAACAACATATTTCAACAGCAGAAACCAGCTTGATGAAATTCAAAAGTTATTATTACTCCAAATCAAAAACGCTTCAACTCGGTGAGATAAGCACTTTTTGAACGAATTGCTATATCTTTTGAACCTGTGAAGGGATTACACTAAATTTGACATATATTGTGCAGAATCATGTCCTAAACAACATATTTCAACAGCAGAAACCAGCTTGATGAAATTCAAAAGTTAAAATCATTCCTAATCAAAAACGCTCCAACTCAATGAGATAAGCGCTTTTTGTCCCTATGGCTATATCTTTTAAAATTGTTGCTGGATTACACTGAATATGAAATTGTGCAGAATCATGTCCTAAACAACATATTTCAATAGCAGAAACCACCTTGATGAAATTCAAAAGTTATTGCCACTCCTAATCAAAAACTCATCAACTCGGTGAGATAAGCACTTTTTGAACGAATGGCTATATCTCATGAACCTGTGAAGGGATTACACTAAATTTGACATATATTGTGCAGAATCATGTCCTAAACAACATATTTCAAGAGCAGAAACCAGCTTGATGAAATTCAAAAGTTATTATCACTCCTAATCAAAAACGCTTCAACTCGATGAGATAAGCACTTTTTAACCTTATGGCTATATCTTTAAAAAATATAGCTGGATTACACTGAATTTGACTTATATTGTGCAGAATCATATCCTAAACAACATATTTCAACAGCAGAAACCACCTTGATGAAATTCAAAAGTCATTATCACTCCTAATCAAAAACGCTTCAACTCGGTGAGATAAGCACTTTTTGAACGAATGGCTATATCTCATGAACCTGTGAAGGGATTACACTAAATTTGACATATATTGTGCAGAATAATGTCCTAAACAACATATTTCAACAGAAGAAACCACCTTGATGAAATTCAAAAATTATTGCAACTCCTAATCAAAAATGCTCCAACTCGATGAGATAAGCACTTTTTGACCCTATGGCTATATCTTTCAAAAATATAGCTGGATTACACTGAATTTGACTTATATTGTGATGAATCATGTCCTAAACAACATATTTCAACAGCAGAAACTAGCTTGATGAAATTCAAAAGTTATTATCACTCCTAATCAAAAACGCTTCAACTCGGTGAGATAAGCACTTTTTGAACGAATGGCCATATCTTGTGAACCTGTAAAGGGATTACACTAAATTTGACTTATATTGTGCAGAATCATGTCCTAAACAACATATTTCAACAGCAGAAACCAGCTTGATGAAATTCAAAAGTTATTGCCACTCCTAATCAAAAACGCTCCAACTCGATGAGATCAGCGCTTTTTGACCCTATGGCTATATTTTACCAAACTTGTTGCTGGATTACACTGAATTTGACTTATATTGTGCAGAATCAGGTCCTAAACAACATATTTCAACAGCAGAAACCAGCTTGATGAAATTCAAAAGTTATTGCCACTCCTAATCAAAAATGCTCCAATTCGATGAGATAAGCACTTTTTGACCCTATGGCTATATCTTTCAAAAATATAGCTGGATTACACTGAATTTGACTTATATTGTGCAGAATCATGTCCTAAACAACATATTTCAACAGCAGAAACCAGCTTGATGAAATTCAAAAGTTATTGCCACTCCTAATCAAAAACGCTCCAACTCGATGAGATCAGCGCTTTTAGACACTATGGCTATATTTTTCAAAGTTGTTGCTGGATTACACTGAATTTGACTTATATTGTGGAGAATCATGTCCTAAGCAACATATTTCAACAGCAGAAACCAGCTTGATAAAAAAAAAAAGTTATTATCACTCCTAATCAAAAACACTTCAACTCGGTGAGATAAGCACTTTTTGAATGAATGGCTATATCTATTGAACCTGTGAAGGGATTACACTAAATTTGACATATATTGTGCAGAATCATATCCTAAACAACATATTTCAACAGCAGAAACCAGCTTGATGAAATTCAAAAGTTATTGCCACTCCTTATCAAAAACGCTCCAACTCGATGAGAAAAGCGCTTTTTGACCCTAAGGGTACATCTTTTAAACTTATTGCTGTATTACACTGAATTTGACTTATATTGTGCAGAAACATTTCCTTATATTGCCTTATATTTCCTTATATTGTGCAGAATCATTTCTTGTGAACCTGTGAAGGGATTACACTAAATTTGACATATATTGTGCAGACTCATGTCCTAAACAACATATTTCAACAGCAGAAACCAGCTTGATGAAATTCAAAAGTTATTATTACTCCTAATCAAAAACGCTTCAACTCGGTGAGATAAGCACTTTTTGAACGAATTGCTATATCTTGTGAAGCTGTGAAGGGATTACACTAAATTTGACATATATTGTGCAGAATCATGTCCTAAACAACAAATTTCAACAGCAGAAACCAGCTTTATGAAATTCAAAAGTTATTGCCACTCCTAATCAAAAACGCTCCAACTCGATGAGATAAGCGCTTTTTGACCCTATGGCTATATCTTTTAAACTTGTTGCTGGATTACACTGAATTTGACTTATATTGTGCAGAACCATTTCCTAATATTTCCTTATATTTCCTTATATTGTGCAGAATCATTTCTTGTGAACCTGTGAAGGGATAACACTAAATTTGACATATATTTTGCAGACTCATGTCCTAAACAACATATTTCAACAGCAGAAACAAGCTTGATGAAATTCAAAAGTTATTATCACTCCTAATCAAAAACGCTTCAACTCGGTGAGATAAGCACTTTTTGAACGAATGGCTATATCTTGTGAACCTGTGAAGGGATTACACTAAATTTGACATATAATGTACAGACTCATGTCCTAAACAACATATTTCAACAGCAGAAACCAGCTTGATGAAATTCAAAAGTTATTATCACTCCTAATCAAAAACGCTTCAACTCGGTGAGATAAGCACCTTTTGAACAAATGGCTATATCTTTTGAACCTGTGAAGGGATTACACTAAATTTGACTTATATTGTGCAGAATCATGTCCTAAACAACATATTTCAACAGCAGAAACCAGCTTGATAAAATTCAAAAGTTATTGCCACTCCTAATCAAAAACGCTTCAACTCAGTGAGATAAGCACTTTTTGAACGAATGGCTATATCTTGTGAACCATTGAAGGGTTTACAGTAAATTTGACATATATTGTGCAGAATCATGTCCTAAACAACATATATCAACAGCAGAAACCAGCTTGATGAAATTCAAAAGTTATTATCACTCCTAATCAAAAACGCTCCAACTCAATGAGATAAGCGCTTTTTGTCCCTATGGCTATATCTTTTAAAAATGTTGCTGGATTACACTGAATATGAAATTGTGCAGAATCATGTCCTAAACAACATATTTCAATAGCAGAAACCACCTTGATGAAATTCAAAAGTTATTGCCACTCCTAATCAAAAACTCTTCAACTCGGTGAGATAAGCACTTTTTGAACGAATGGCTATATCTCATGAACCTGTGAAGGGATTACACTAAATTTGACATATATTGTGCAGAATCATGTCCTAAACAACATATTTCAACAGCAGAAACCAGCTTGATGAAATTCAAAAGTTATTATCTCTCCTAATCAAAAACGCTTCAACTCGATGAGATAAGCACTTTTTAACCTTATGGCTATATCTTTAAAAAATATAGCTGGATTACACTGAATTTGACTTATATAGTGCAGAATCATGTCCTAAACAACATATTTCAACAGCAGAAACCAGCTTGATGAAATTCAAAAGTTAAAATCATTCCTAATCAAAAACGCTCCAACTCGATGAGATAAGCACTTTTTGACCCTATGGCTATATCTTTTAAACTTGTTGCTGGATTACACTGAATTTGACTTATATTGTGCAGAATCATATCCTAAACAACATATTTCAACAGCAGAAACCAGCTTGATGAAATTCAAAAGTTATTATCACTCCTAATCAAAAACGCTTCAACTCGGGGAGATAAGCACTTTTTGAACGAATTGCTATATCTTGTGAAGCTGTGAAGGGATTACACTAAATTTGACATATATTGTGCAGAATCATGTCCTAAACAAAATATTTCAACAGCAGAAACCAGCTTGATGAAATTCAAAAGTTATTATCACTCCTAATCAAAAATGCTTCAACTCGGTGAGATAAGCACTTTTTGAACGAATGGCTATATCTTTTGAAACTGTGAAGGGATTACACTAAATTTGACATATATTGTGCAGAATCATGTCCTAAACAACAAATTTCAACAGCAGAAACCAGCTTTATGAAATTCAAAAGTTATTGCCACTCCTAATCAAAAACGCTCCAACTCGATGAGATAAGCGCTTTTTGACCCTATGGCTATATCTTTTAAACTTGTTGCTGGATTACACTGAATTTGACTTATATTGTGCAGAAACATTTCCTTATATTTCCTTATATTTCCTTATATTGTGCAGAATCATTTCTTGTGAACCTGTGAAGGGATAACACTAAATTTGACATATATTGTGCAGACTCATGTCCTAAACAACATATTTCAACAGCAGAAACAAGCTTGATGAAATTCAAAAGTTATTATCACTCCTAATTAAAAACGCTTCAACTCGGTGAGATAAGCACTTTTTGAACAAATGGCTATATCTTTTGAACCTGTGAAGGGATTACACTAAATTTGACATATATTGTGCAGAATCATGTCCTAAACAACATATTTCAACAGCAGAAACCAGCTTGATAAAATTCAAAAGTTATTGCCACTCCTAATCAAAAACGCTTCAACTCAGTGAGATAAGCACTTTTTGAACGAATGGCTATATCTTGTGAACCATTGAAGGGATTACAGTAAATTTGACATATATTGTGCAGAATCATGTCCTAAACAACATATATCAACAGCAGAAACCAGCTTGATGAAATTCAAAAGTTATAATCATTCCTAATCAAAAACGCTCCAACTCGATGAGATAAGCACTTTTTGACCCTATGGCTATATCTTTTAAACTTGTTGCTGGATTACACTGAATTTGACTTATATTGTGCAGAATCATATCCTAAACAACATATTTCAACAGCAGAAACCAGCTTGATGAAATTCAAAAGTTATTATCACTCCTAATCAAAAACGCTTCAACTCGGTGAGATAAGCACTTTTTGAACGAATGGCTATATCTTGTGAGCCTGTGAGGGGATTACACTAAGTCTGACGTATATTGTGCAGAATCATATCCTAAACAACATATTTCAACAGCAGAAACCAGCTTGATGAAATTCAAAAGTTATTGCCACTCCTAATCAAAAACGCTTCAACTCGGTGAGATAAGCACTTTTTGAACGAATGGCTATATCTTTCAAAAATATAGCTGGATTACACTGAATTTGACTTATATTGTGCAGAATCATGTTCTTAACAACATATTTCAACAGCAGAAACTAGCTTGATGAAATTAAAAAGTTATTATCACTCCTAATCAAAAACGCTTCAACTCGGTGAGATAAGCACTTTTTGAACGAATGGCCATATCTTGTGAACCTGTAAAGGGATTACACTAAATTTGACTTATATTGTGCAGAATCATTTCCTAACCAACATATTTCAACAGCAGAAACCAGCTTGATGAAATTCAAAAGTTATTGCCACTCCTAATCAAAAACGCTCCAACTCGATGAGATCAGCGCTTTTTGACCCTATGGCTATATTTTTCAAACTTGTTGCTGGATTACACTGAATTTGACTTATATTGTGGAGAATCATGTCCTAAGCAACATATTTCAACAGCAGAAACCAGCTTGATAAAATTCAAAAGTTATTATAACTCCTAATCAAAAACGCTTCAACTCGGTGAGATAAGCACTTTTTGAACGAATGGCTATATCTTGTGAACCTGTGAAGGGATTACACTAAATATGACATATATTGTGCAGACTCATGTCCTAAACAACATATTTCAACAGCAGAAACCAGCTTGATGAAATTCAAAAGTTATTATCACTCCTAATCAAAAACGCTCCAACTCGATGATATAAGCGCTTTTTGACCCTAAGGCTACATCTTTTAAACTTGTTGCTGTATTACACTGAATTTGACTTATATTGTGCAGAACCATTTCCTTATATTGCCTTATATTTCCTTATATTGTGCAGAATCATTTCTTGTGAACCTGTGAAGGGATTACACTAAATTTGACATATATTGTGCAGACTCATGTCCTAAACAAAATATTTCAACAGCAGAAACCAGCTTGATGAAATTCAAAAGTTATTATTACTCCTAATCAAAAACGCTTCAACTCGGTGAGAAAAGCACTTTTGAACAAATGGCAATATCTTGTGAACCATTGAAGGGATTACACTGAATTTGACATATATTTTGCAGAATCATGTCATAAACAACATATTTCAAAAGCAGAAACCAGCTTGATGAAATTCAAAAGTTATTATCACTCCTAATCAAAAACGCTTCAACTCGGTGAGATAAGCACTTTTTGAACGAATGGCTATATCTTGTGAAGCTGTGAAGGGATTACACTAAATTTGACATATATTGTGCAGAATCATGTCCTAAACAACAAATTTCAACAGCAGAAACCAGCTTTATGAAATTCAAAAGTTATTGCCACTCCTAATCAAAAACGCTCCAACTCGATGAGATAAGCGCTTTTTGACCCTATGGCTATATCTTTTAAACTTGTTGCTGGATTACACTGAATTTGACTTATATTGTGCAGAACCATTTCCTAATATTTCCTTATATTTCCTTATATTGTGCAGAATCATTTCTTGTGAACCTGTGAAGGGATAACACTAAATTTGACATATATTTTGCAGACTCATGTCCTAAACAACATATTTCAACAGCAGAAACAAGCTTGATGAAATTCAAAAGTTATTATCACTCCTAATCAAAAACGCTTCAACTCGGTGAGATAAGCACTTTTTGAACGAATGGCTATATCTTGTGAACCTGTGAAGGGATTACACTAAATTTGACATATAATGTACAGACTCATGTCCTAAACAACATATTTCAACAGCAGAAACCAGCTTGATGAAATTCAAAAGTTATTATCACTCCTAATCAAAAACGCTTCAACTCGGTGAGATAAGCACTTTTTGAACAAATGGCTATATCTTTTGAACCTGTGAAGGGATTACACTAAATTTGACTTATATTGTGCAGAATCATGTCCTAAACAACATATTTCAACAGCAGAAACCAGCTTGATAAAATTCAAAAGTTATTGCCACTCCTAATCAAAAACGCTTCAACTCAGTGAGATAAGCACTTTTTGAACGAATGGCTATATCTTGTGAACCATTGAAGGGTTTACAGTAAATTTGACATATATTGTGCAGAATCATGTCCTAAACAACATATATCAACAGCAGAAACCAGCTTGATGAAATTCAAAAGTTATTATCACTCCTAATCAAAAACGCTCCAACTCAATGAGATAAGCGCTTTTTGTCCCTATGGCTATATCTTTTAAAAATGTTGCTGGATTACACTGAATATGAAATTGTGCAGAATCATGTCCTAAACAACATATTTCAATAGCAGAAACCACCTTGATGAAATTCAAAAGTTATTGCCACTCCTAATCAAAAACTCTTCAACTCGGTGAGATAAGCACTTTTTGAACGAATGGCTATATCTCATGAACCTGTGAAGGGATTACACTAAATTTGACATATATTGTGCAGAATCATGTCCTAAACAACATATTTCAACAGCAGAAACCAGCTTGATGAAATTCAAAAGTTATTATCTCTCCTAATCAAAAACGCTTCAACTCGATGAGATAAGCACTTTTTAACCTTATGGCTATATCTTTAAAAAATATAGCTGGATTACACTGAATTTGACTTATATAGTGCAGAATCATGTCCTAAACAACATATTTCAACAGCAGAAACCAGCTTGATGAAATTCAAAAGTTAAAATCATTCCTAATCAAAAACGCTCCAACTCGATGAGATAAGCACTTTTTGACCCTATGGCTATATCTTTTAAACTTGTTGCTGGATTACACTGAATTTGACTTATATTGTGCAGAATCATATCCTAAACAACATATTTCAACAGCAGAAACCAGCTTGATGAAATTCAAAAGTTATTATCACTCCTAATCAAAAACGCTTCAACTCGGTGAGATAAGCACTTTTTGAACGAATTGCTATATCTTGTGAAGCTGTGAAGGGATTACACTAAATTTGACATATATTGTGCAGAATCATGTCCTAAACAAAATATTTCAACAGCAGAAACCAGCTTGATGAAATTCAAAAGTTATTATCACTCCTAATCAAAAATGCTTCAACTCGGTGAGATAAGCACTTTTTGAACGAATGGCTATATCTTTTGAAACTGTGAAGGGATTACACTAAATTTGACATATATTGTGCAGAATCATGTCCTAAACAACAAATTTCAACAGCAGAAACCAGCTTTATGAAATTCAAAAGTTATTGCCACTCCTAATCAAAAACGCTCCAACTCGATGAGATAAGCGCTTTTTGACCCTATGGCTATATCTTTTAAACTTGTTGCTGGATTACACTGAATTTGACTTATATTGTGCAGAAACATTTCCTTATATTTCCTTATATTTCCTTATATTGTGCAGAATCATTTCTTGTGAACCTGTGAAGGGATAACACTAAATTTGACATATATTGTGCAGACTCATGTCCTAAACAACATATTTCAACAGCAGAAACAAGCTTGATGAAATTCAAAAGTTATTATCACTCCTAATTAAAAACGCTTCAACTCGGTGAGATAAGCACTTTTTGAACAAATGGCTATATCTTTTGAACCTGTGAAGGGATTACACTAAATTTGACATATATTGTGCAGAATCATGTCCTAAACAACATATTTCAACAGCAGAAACCAGCTTGATAAAATTCAAAAGTTATTGCCACTCCTAATCAAAAACGCTTCAACTCAGTGAGATAAGCACTTTTTGAACGAATGGCTATATCTTGTGAACCATTGAAGGGATTACAGTAAATTTGACATATATTGTGCAGAATCATGTCCTAAACAACATATATCAACAGCAGAAACCAGCTTGATGAAATTCAAAAGTTATAATCATTCCTAATCAAAAACGCTCCAACTCGATGAGATAAGCACTTTTTGACCCTATGGCTATATCTTTTAAACTTGTTGCTGGATTACACTGAATTTGACTTATATTGTGCAGAATCATATCCTAAACAACATATTTCAACAGCAGAAACCAGCTTGATGAAATTCAAAAGTTATTATCACTCCTAATCAAAAACGCTTCAACTCGGTGAGATAAGCACTTTTTGAACGAATGGCTATATCTTGTGAGCCTGTGAGGGGATTACACTAAGTCTGACGTATATTGTGCAGAATCATATCCTAAACAACATATTTCAACAGCAGAAACCAGCTTGATGAAATTCAAAAGTTATTGCCACTCCTAATCAAAAACGCTTCAACTCGGTGAGATAAGCACTTTTTGAACGAATGGCTATATCTTTCAAAAATATAGCTGGATTACACTGAATTTGACTTATATTGTGCAGAATCATGTTCTTAACAACATATTTCAACAGCAGAAACTAGCTTGATGAAATTAAAAAGTTATTATCACTCCTAATCAAAAACGCTTCAACTCGGTGAGATAAGCACTTTTTGAACGAATGGCCATATCTTGTGAACCTGTAAAGGGATTACACTAAATTTGACTTATATTGTGCAGAATCATTTCCTAACCAACATATTTCAACAGCAGAAACCAGCTTGATGAAATTCAAAAGTTATTGCCACTCCTAATCAAAAACGCTCCAACTCGATGAGATCAGCGCTTTTTGACCCTATGGCTATATTTTTCAAACTTGTTGCTGGATTACACTGAATTTGACTTATATTGTGGAGAATCATGTCCTAAGCAACATATTTCAACAGCAGAAACCAGCTTGATGAAATTCAAAAGTTATTATTACTCCTAATCAAAAACGCTTCAACTCGGTGAGAAAAGCACTTTTGAACAAATGGCAATATCTTGTGAACCATTGAAGGGATTACACTGAATTTGACATATATTTTGCAGAATCATGTCATAAACAACATATTTCAAAAGCAGAAACCAGCTTGATGAAATTCAAAAGTTATTATCACTCCTAATCAAAAACGCTTCAACTCGGTGAGATAAGCACTTTTTGAACGAATGGCTATATCTTGTGAAGCTGTGAAGGGATTACACTAAATTTGACATATATTGTGCAGAATCATGTCCTAAACAACAAATTTCAACAGCAGAAACCAGCTTTATGAAATTCAAAAGTTATTGCCACTCCTAATCAAAAACGCTCCAACTCGATGAGATAAGCGCTTTTTGACCCTATGGCTATATCTTTTAAACTTGTTGCTGGATTACACTGAATTTGACTTATATTGTGCAGAACCATTTCCTAATATTTCCTTATATTTCCTTATATTGTGCAGAATCATTTCTTGTGAACCTGTGAAGGGATAACACTAAATTTGACATATATTTTGCAGACTCATGTCCTAAACAACATATTTCAACAGCAGAAACAAGCTTGATGAAATTCAAAAGTTATTATCACTCCTAATCAAAAACGCTTCAACTCGGTGAGATAAGCACTTTTTGAACGAATGGCTATATCTTGTGAACCTGTGAAGGGATTACACTAAATTTGACATATAATGTACAGACTCATGTCCTAAACAACATATTTCAACAGCAGAAACCAGCTTGATGAAATTCAAAAATTATTATCACTCCTAATCAAAAACGCTTCAACTCGGTGAGATAAGCACTTTTTGAACAAATGGCTATATCTTTTGAACCTGTGAAGGGATTACACTAAATTTGACTTATATTGTGCAGAATCATGTCCTAAACAACATATTTCAACAGCAGAAACCAGCTTGATAAAATTCAAAAGTTATTGCCACTCCTAATCAAAAACGCTTCAACTCAGTGAGATAAGCACTTTTTGAACGAATGGCTATATCTTGTGAACCATTGAAGGGTTTACAGTAAATTTGACATATATTGTGCAGAATCATGTCCTAAACAACATATATCAACAGCAGAAACCAGCTTGATGAAATTCAAAAGTTATTATCACTCCTAATCAAAAACGCTCCAACTCAATGAGATAAGCGCTTTTTGTCCCTATGGCTATATCTTTTAAAAATGTTGCTGGATTACACTGAATATGAAATTGTGCAGAATCATGTCCTAAACAACATATTTCAATAGCAGAAACCACCTTGATGAAATTCAAAAGTTATTGCCACTCCTAATCAAAAACTCTTCAACTCGGTGAGATAAGCACTTTTTGAACGAATGGCTATATCTCATGAACCTGTGAAGGGATTACACTAAATTTGACATATATTGTGCAGAATCATGTCCTAAACAACATATTTCAACAGCAGAAACCAGCTTGATGAAATTCAAAAGTTATTATCTCTCCTAATCAAAAACGCTTCAACTCGATGAGATAAGCACTTTTTAACCTTATGGCTATATCTTTAAAAAATATAGCTGGATTACACTGAATTTGACTTATATAGTGCAGAATCATGTCCTAAACAACATATTTCAACAGCAGAAACCAGCTTGATGAAATTCAAAAGTTAAAATCATTCCTAATCAAAAACGCTCCAACTCGATGAGATAAGCACTTTTTGACCCTATGGCTATATCTTTTAAACTTGTTGCTGGATTACACTGAATTTGACTTATATTGTGCAGAATCATATCCTAAACAACATATTTCAACAGCAGAAACCAGCTTGATGAAATTCAAAAGTTATTATCACTCCTAATCAAAAACGCTTCAACTCGGTGAGATAAGCACTTTTTGAACGAATTGCTATATCTTGTGAAGCTGTGAAGGGATTACACTAAATTTGACATATATTGTGCAGAATCATGTCCTAAACAAAATATTTCAACAGCAGAAACCAGCTTGATGAAATTCAAAAGTTATTATCACTCCTAATCAAAAATGCTTCAACTCGGTGAGATAAGCACTTTTTGAACGAATGGCTATATCTTTTGAAACTGTGAAGGGATTACACTAAATTTGACATATATTGTGCAGAATCATGTCCTAAACAACAAATTTCAACAGCAGAAACCAGCTTTATGAAATTCAAAAGTTATTGCCACTCCTAATCAAAAACGCTCCAACTCGATGAGATAAGCGCTTTTTGACCCTATGGCTATATCTTTTAAACTTGTTGCTGGATTACACTGAATTTGACTTATATTGTGCAGAAACATTTCCTTATATTTCCTTATATTTCCTTATATTGTGCAGAATCATTTCTTGTGAACCTGTGAAGGGATAACACTAAATTTGACATATATTGTGCAGACTCATGTCCTAAACAACATATTTCAACAGCAGAAACAAGCTTGATGAAATTCAAAAGTTATTATCACTCCTAATTAAAAACGCTTCAACTCGGTGAGATAAGCACTTTTTGAACAAATGGCTATATCTTTTGAACCTGTGAAGGGATTACACTAAATTTGACATATATTGTGCAGAATCATGTCCTAAACAACATATTTCAACAGCAGAAACCAGCTTGATAAAATTCAAAAGTTATTGCCACTCCTAATCAAAAACGCTTCAACTCAGTGAGATAAGCACTTTTTGAACGAATGGCTATATCTTGTGAACCATTGAAGGGATTACAGTAAATTTGACATATATTGTGCAGAATCATGTCCTAAACAACATATATCAACAGCAGAAACCAGCTTGATGAAATTCAAAAGTTATAATCATTCCTAATCAAAAACGCTCCAACTCGATGAGATAAGCACTTTTTGACCCTATGGCTATATCTTTTAAACTTGTTGCTGGATTACACTGAATTTGACTTATATTGTGCAGAATCATATCCTAAACAACATATTTCAACAGCAGAAACCAGCTTGATGAAATTCAAAAGTTATTATCACTCCTAATCAAAAACGCTTCAACTCGGTGAGATAAGCACTTTTTGAACGAATGGCTATATCTTGTGAGCCTGTGAGGGGATTACACTAAGTCTGACGTATATTGTGCAGAATCATATCCTAAACAACATATTTCAACAGCAGAAACCAGCTTGATGAAATTCAAAAGTTATTGCCACTCCTAATCAAAAACGCTTCAACTCGGTGAGATAAGCACTTTTTGAACGAATGGCTATATCTTTCAAAAATATAGCTGGATTACACTGAATTTGACTTATATTGTGCAGAATCATGTTCTTAACAACATATTTCAACAGCAGAAACTAGCTTGATGAAATTAAAAAGTTATTATCACTCCTAATCAAAAACGCTTCAACTCGGTGAGATAAGCACTTTTTGAACGAATGGCCATATCTTGTGAACCATTAAAGGGATTACACTAAATTTGACTTATATTGTGCAGAATCATTTCCTAACCAACATATTTCAACAGCAGAAACCAGCTTGATGAAATTCAAAAGTTATTGCCACTCCTAATCAAAAACGCTCCAACTCGATGAGATCAGCGCTTTTTGACCCTATGGCTATATTTTTCAAACTTGTTGCTGGATTACACTGAATTTGACTTATATTGTGGAGAATCATGTCCTAAGCAACATATTTCAACAGCAGAAACCAGCTTGATAAAATTCAAAAGTTATTATAACTCCTAATCAAAAACGCTTCAACTCGGTGAGATAAGCACTTTTTGAACGAATGGCTATATCTTGTGAACCTGTGAAGGGATTACACTAAATATGACATATATTGTGCAGACTCATGTCCTAAACAACATATTTCAACAGCAGAAACCAGCTTGATGAAATTCAAAAGTTATTATCACTCCTAATCAAAAACGCTCCAACTCGATGATATAAGCGCTTTTTGACCCTAAGGCTACATCTTTTAAACTTGTTGCTGTATTACACTGAATTTGACTTATATTGTGCAGAACCATTTCCTTATATTGCCTTATATTTCCTTATATTGTGCAGAATCATTTCTTGTGAACCTGTGAAGGGATTACACTAAATTTGACATATATTGTGCAGACTCATGTCCTAAACAAAATATTTCAACAGCAGAAACCAGCTTGATGAAATTCAAAAGTTATTATTACTCCTAATCAAAAACGCTTCAACTCGGTGAGAAAAGCACTTTTGAACAAATGGCAATATCTTGTGAACCATTGAAGGGATTACACTGAATTTGACATATATTTTGCAGAATCATGTCATAAACAACATATTTCAAAAGCAGAAACCAGCTTGATGAAATTCAAAAGTTATTATCACTCCTAATCAAAAACGCTTCAACTCGGTGAGATAAGCACTTTTTGAACGAATGGCTATATCTTGTGAAGCTGTGAAGGGATTACACTAAATTTGACATATATTGTGCAGAATCATGTCCTAAACAACAAATTTCAACAGCAGAAACCAGCTTTATGAAATTCAAAAGTTATTGCCACTCCTAATCAAAAACGCTCCAACTCGATGAGATAAGCGCTTTTTGACCCTATGGCTATATCTTTTAAACTTGTTGCTGGATTACACTGAATTTGACTTATATTGTGCAGAACCATTTCCTAATATTTCCTTATATTTCCTTATATTGTGCAGAATCATTTCTTGTGAACCTGTGAAGGGATAACACTAAATTTGACATATATTTTGCAGACTCATGTCCTAAACAACATATTTCAACAGCAGAAACAAGCTTGATGAAATTCAAAAGTTATTATCACTCCTAATCAAAAACGCTTCAACTCGGTGAGATAAGCACTTTTTGAACGAATGGCTATATCTTGTGAACCTGTGAAGGGATTACACTAAATTTGACATATAATGTACAGACTCATGTCCTAAACAACATATTTCAACAGCAGAAACCAGCTTGATGAAATTCAAAAGTTATTATCACTCCTAATCAAAAACGCTTCAACTCGGTGAGATAAGCACTTTTTGAACAAATGGCTATATCTTTTGAACCTGTGAAGGGATTACACTAAATTTGACTTATATTGTGCAGAATCATGTCCTAAACAACATATTTCAACAGCAGAAACCAGCTTGATAAAATTCAAAAGTTATTGCCACTCCTAATCAAAAACGCTTCAACTCAGTGAGATAAGCACTTTTTGAACGAATGGCTATATCTTGTGAACCATTGAAGGGTTTACAGTAAATTTGACATATATTGTGCAGAATCATGTCCTAAACAACATATATCAACAGCAGAAACCAGCTTGATGAAATTCAAAAGTTATTATCACTCCTAATCAAAAACGCTCCAACTCAATGAGATAAGCGCTTTTTGTCCCTATGGCTATATCTTTTAAAAATGTTGCTGGATTACACTGAATATGAAATTGTGCAGAATCATGTCCTAAACAACATATTTCAATAGCAGAAACCACCTTGATGAAATTCAAAAGTTATTGCCACTCCTAATCAAAAACTCTTCAACTCGGTGAGATAAGCACTTTTTGAACGAATGGCTATATCTCATGAACCTGTGAAGGGATTACACTAAATTTGACATATATTGTGCAGAATCATGTCCTAAACAACATATTTCAACAGCAGAAACCAGCTTGATGAAATTCAAAAGTTATTATCTCTCCTAATCAAAAACGCTTCAACTCGATGAGATAAGCACTTTTTAACCTTATGGCTATATCTTTAAAAAATATAGCTGGATTACACTGAATTTGACTTATATAGTGCAGAATCATGTCCTAAACAACATATTTCAACAGCAGAAACCAGCTTGATGAAATTCAAAAGTTAAAATCATTCCTAATCAAAAACGCTCCAACTCGATGAGATAAGCACTTTTTGACCCTATGGCTATATCTTTTAAACTTGTTGCTGGATTACACTGAATTTGACTTATATTGTGCAGAATCATATCCTAAACAACATATTTCAACAGCAGAAACCAGCTTGATGAAATTCAAAAGTTATTATCACTCCTAATCAAAAACGCTTCAACTCGGTGAGATAAGCACTTTTTGAACGAATTGCTATATCTTGTGAAGCTGTGAAGGGATTACACTAAATTTGACATATATTGTGCAGAATCATGTCCTAAACAAAATATTTCAACAGCAGAAACCAGCTTGATGAAATTCAAAAGTTATTATCACTCCTAATCAAAAATGCTTCAACTCGGTGAGATAAGCACTTTTTGAACGAATGGCTATATCTTTTGAAACTGTGAAGGGATTACACTAAATTTGACATATATTGTGCAGAATCATGTCCTAAACAACAAATTTCAACAGCAGAAACCAGCTTTATGAAATTCAAAAGTTATTGCCACTCCTAATCAAAAACGCTCCAACTCGATGAGATAAGCGCTTTTTGACCCTATGGCTATATCTTTTAAACTTGTTGCTGGATTACACTGAATTTGACTTATATTGTGCAGAAACATTTCCTTATATTTCCTTATATTTCCTTATATTGTGCAGAATCATTTCTTGTGAACCTGTGAAGGGATAACACTAAATTTGACATATATTGTGCAGACTCATGTCCTAAACAACATATTTCAACAGCAGAAACAAGCTTGATGAAATTCAAAAGTTATTATCACTCCTAATTAAAAACGCTTCAACTCGGTGAGATAAGCACTTTTTGAACAAATGGCTATATCTTTTGAACCTGTGAAGGGATTACACTAAATTTGACATATATTGTGCAGAATCATGTCCTAAACAACATATTTCAACAGCAGAAACCAGCTTGATAAAATTCAAAAGTTATTGCCACTCCTAATCAAAAACGCTTCAACTCAGTGAGATAAGCACTTTTTGAACGAATGGCTATATCTTGTGAACCATTGAAGGGATTACAGTAAATTTGACATATATTGTGCAGAATCATGTCCTAAACAACATATATCAACAGCAGAAACCAGCTTGATGAAATTCAAAAGTTATAATCATTCCTAATCAAAAACGCTCCAACTCGATGAGATAAGCACTTTTTGACCCTATGGCTATATCTTTTAAACTTGTTGCTGGATTACACTGAATTTGACTTATATTGTGCAGAATCATATCCTAAACAACATATTTCAACAGCAGAAACCAGCTTGATGAAATTCAAAAGTTATTATCACTCCTAATCAAAAACGCTTCAACTCGGTGAGATAAGCACTTTTTGAACGAATGGCTATATCTTGTGAGCCTGTGAGGGGATTACACTAAGTCTGACGTATATTGTGCAGAATCATATCCTAAACAACATATTTCAACAGCAGAAACCAGCTTGATGAAATTCAAAAGTTATTGCCACTCCTAATCAAAAACGCTTCAACTCGGTGAGATAAGCACTTTTTGAACGAATGGCTATATCTTTCAAAAATATAGCTGGATTACACTGAATTTGACTTATATTGTGCAGAATCATGTTCTTAACAACATATTTCAACAGCAGAAACTAGCTTGATGAAATTAAAAAGTTATTATCACTCCTAATCAAAAACGCTTCAACTCGGTGAGATAAGCACTTTTTGAACGAATGGCCATATCTTGTGAACCTGTAAAGGGATTACACTAAATTTGACTTATATTGTGCAGAATCATTTCCTAACCAACATATTTCAACAGCAGAAACCAGCTTGATGAAATTCAAAAGTTATTGCCACTCCTAATCAAAAACGCTCCAACTCGATGAGATCAGCGCTTTTTGACCCTATGGCTATATTTTTCAAACTTGTTGCTGGATTACACTGAATTTGACTTATATTGTGGAGAATCATGTCCTAAGCAACATATTTCAACAGCAGAAACCAGCTTGATAAAATTCAAAAGTTATTATAACTCCTAATCAAAAACGCTTCAACTCGGTGAGATAAGCACTTTTTGAACGAATGGCTATATCTTGTGAACCTGTGAAGGGATTACACTAAATATGACATATATTGTGCAGACTCATGTCCTAAACAACATATTTCAACAGCAGAAACCAGCTTGATGAAATTCAAAAGTTATTATCACTCCTAATCAAAAACGCTCC